>NW_013547801.1:0-1030 GCF_000499425.1 Eimeria acervulina
GAATAAACAAATAAAAGAAGTAGAATAAACAAATAAAAGAAGTAGAATAAACAAATAAAAGAAGCAGGATAAACAAATAAAAGAAGTAGAATAAACAAATAAAAGAAGTAGGATAAACAAATATAAGAAATATAATAAATTGCATAGGAGAAATATAATAAATAACAAAGAAAGAAAGAAAGAAGAGAGAGCTGAAAGTCATAGATATTTTGTTGTAAGTATAAATTTGTATTATTTTGTTAGTTTTTTTTGTAAATATTTTTATCGTTATTTGTTTATCGGTTTTGTCTGTTTATTTCTTTGTTATTTCTTCTTCAGTTCATTGTACAAAGTATGCTCTCCCTCATTTAAAAAAAAATAAAGGTTTAATTCTCGTTCTTTCTTCTCTTAGCGGTGAAATCGGTTTGCCTCTAAGAACTGCATATTGCGCAAGTAAATTTGCTGTTACGGGTAAGAAATAAAATATATTTTATATTCTTTATATTTATATCTTCATCAATTAATATTATTTATTTGTTTATTTATCTATTTATTTATTTATTTATTATTATCAGGGTTTAAGTGCAGTTCAGGTGTATGTTCGCAGCGTTGTGAAGGCCCCTCAAAGCAATTCATAAAAAGAATAAATAAAACAAATTAAAAATAAAATAGAAATTAACAATAAATTTTTAAAATTAATTTATTTGTTTTATCTTCGCGAACATTTTTATTTTTTAATGCAAATTTATTAAATTTGTTTTACTATGAAATAAACAACTACGCAAATTAACACATTTTTAATTCTTTTTAACGATTAAAATATTTTTATTATTATTATTTTAATTGATAAATAATAACGGCTTTATTATTAATAATAATTATGATTAATTATAATAATATTATTTGCATATATCTGCAGTTTCTTCTTCAGGCAATGCATGATGTTTTTTGTTTGCTTTGGGGTTTATTGCGTTTATATTTGTTTGTTTTTTTTGTGTATTTCAGCAGAATAAATAAACAGTTTATTATTCATATATATTATATTATATCT
>NW_013547800.1:0-2287 GCF_000499425.1 Eimeria acervulina
CAACGGTCCAGGTGGAATTCCGCAATCGCCTCCTAGCCTTCAGATTTGTCACCCCTTTCCTCAGCGTTTGCATACACGGCTTATGGCATATATGCGTTCCGCAGTTTCCAGAGCTCCTTACACACATTCTATATAATCACCACGATCACGTAACAGCAGGAGATCGTGGTCAGAAGAAAACGTTTTTATCTCTCAGTAAGCTTTACTATTGGCCCGGCATGCGCACTTACACCAACGCCTACGTGGAGTCCTGTACGCAGTGCCGCGCCTCCAAGTCCCTCAACCAAAAGCGTGCCGGCCTTCTCCAACAGTTAATTATTCCCTCCCGCCGCTGAAGCCACGTTAGCTTGGATTTCATTACCGACCTCCGGCGTACGAAGACGGGACATGACTCTATCCTGGTGTTGGTTGACTCCCTTAGTAAGATGGCACACTTCGTCCCCGCGAAAACGACATTCACAGCCGCAGATACCGTGGATGTTCTCGCCGATCGCCTTAAGCTTGGATTTCATTACCGAACTCTCGCTTACGAAGACGGGACATGACTCTATCTTTGTGTTGGTTGACTCCCTTAGTAGGGTGGCACACTTCGTCCCCGCGAAAAAAACATTCACAGCCGCAGATACAGTGGATGTTCTCGCCGGTCGCCTTATTCGTTATCATGGGCTACCAGAGGCCTTCATTTCGGACCGTGATCCACGTTTCCAATCAGATCTATGGCAGCAGCTGTGTACGCGTTTTAACATCAAACGCGCCTTATCCTCCTCGTACCACCCCCAGAGCGACGGCCAAACTGAACGAGTAAACCGCACGCTCGAGCAAATGCTCCGCACCTACATTCAATCTGACGAACGCGAATGGGAGCGATTATTACCTGCCCTCGAGCTCGTGTACAACACCACTAACTATTCTTCCACTGAGCTTTCCCCCTTCGAGGTCATGATTGGGGAGAACCCCCTGACCGCAGCGGACCTCGATGTCGTTGGTGCCCTCTCCCCTACTCCGCCGATGACCAAGCTCTTCCGCCAGCTCTGCGACCGGGCGCAGAGTCATATACTGAAGGCAAAGGGCCTACAGAAGCACTACGCAGACACCCACAGCCGCGCAGTGAAGTATGCGGTGGGCGACAAAGTCTGGCTCAGTAGCAAGCACCTTCCCGCGATAACCGCATGCCCTAAGTTTGAACCCCGTTTCCGAGGACCCTTCATTATTACTGAGCGCATTGGGAGTGTTGCCTACCGCCTGGCGTTACCCCCAACGTACGAATGCCATGATGTCTTCCACGTTTCCCAGTTAGGTCCTGACTGCCCCCGCGCCCCTGACCTGGAACCTCAGGAGGCCGTTGTGGGATGGCCTCCTACACGAGACGTGGCAGGTAACCCCACGGATCGGTATGAAGTCGATTACATTATGGAGCAGCGTCGGTTCGGCGACGAGTTCCAATACCTTGTCAAGTGGCGGGGCTACCCGGAGGAGCAAGCCACCTGGGAACGTGCTAGCCATCTGGACGGTTGCCCTGCACTGCTGCGCGCCTGGCGCCGCCGTCACAGGAACCGCCGTCCTCGCTGATGCGCTGCCCTCTTTTCCCTCGGGCACCCCCGCGCCTCCCTCTTTCGCCGGCTGTCGCCCGCTTCCCGCCCTGCGGAGGGGGGGAAGGGGGTGCAGAAGCACCCTATGTGGCGGTAGCAGGCTATCCACACAGCCAGTGGCCTAGCTTAGAGGCTCACGGACGCGCATGTAGCGGTAAGCCATCTCCACAAGCACCAGCACACTGTACGGCCCGTAGATAGGACAATATCTACACCACGTTAGTGTTACTATTCATAGAGTCCCTGGTGGCAGAAATACTCAGGGGAGGTACCTATACTCTGAGACCTAGAGTGGCAAACTTACAAGGGTAATAAATGGCAAAAAAAAAAGAAATAGGAAAAACTGCGCTACAGTTAGCCAGAAGGGATAGAGTGAATGTACTAGAAATGTCGTTAGGATAGCTGACGTAGAAACAGAGGTAGGAGCATCAGCGGAATTGATAAGGCGCACTACCTCAGCAGCGACGACACCAAACGAAAATATAATAGGACTAGATAGAGGTCTAATTAGCTATCCCTGCAAGGTCCTAAGACTCCCCATGTAGTTGTTATCTACTGAAGTAATAGTAAGAAACGTGTTAAAATTAGCAACCACATTTGCACAGGTATACCTAAAATATGTACTAATCACCCTGTTCACGGTACACTCTAATTCGACCTAGAAAGAGGGGTGAGCATCACCACACGCCGCTAACAGA
>NW_013547799.1:0-1943 GCF_000499425.1 Eimeria acervulina
TCTGGACGGTATTGCTTTTCACGGAATAGATCATCTGGAGCATTATGCAGGTAGGCCTTCGACCAGCACGGTGGGAGAGGAATTAGAAATGCCTAATATGCCTATTTGCATGACTGTCCCTGCTCAGGTCTTATCAAAGTTCTAGTCGGGCGTTTCCTGTCTAACTCAGGGTGGTGGATTGGTGGCTCAACGCAAAGTAGTCCCTTGAGAGCGCACAAGAGTTGGGCGGTGTTTCCGTAGAATCATAGCTGCTGGTTGTTTACTGCAGGCCATGGGGGGAAACTGGACTCTACAGCACAGTTTCACTGTCGCTTCTCTTGATTACAGTTTTTTCGTTTGGCGAAGGCCGGCGGTTGGGACGATACTGTGGAGTAGTAAAGTCAAGCACCGCCTAGAGTCAGGTTGCTCCAGTGTGGAGATTTTTGGAAGAAGCTAAGAATTTGGCGTTGTGCTCTTCGTAGCAGTGCCGCGCTTCTGTGCAGGGCGATCGAACACGAGTTGCGCTCCGCTAGGTTGTCAACACGGTACGCGGCGGTCAGTCATGTTACTGCTTTCTTCCTTCAGAAAAAGCGTTCTCCACACGCATCCGTGAATGTGGCAGTATATACAGTATAGGCGCTGGCTGGCTATTTTGTGTTAGCTTTTGACGTAGAGCCAGCTGCAGGCGGTGGGTTTACTCCTGTTCTGTAGGCTTTTCGAGCTTCTTTCTGTGCCTTTGCAATTCACCCAACGTTATTTTGCCTGTTGCGCTGTCTGGGCGAAGCGTCGACCTTCCTATCTGTTGCTGGAGAAAGAAGCGGCGGCGTTTGACTAACCTTGGCAGTATCTGTAGCAGTTGCTGGAGCTGGGATTGAGCACATGAACTGCATACGTACTCGCTAGCTGCCGGGTAAGTGCGCGTCGTTATGTTCTGCAGTCCGGTATATCTCGGAAACGAACGCTTGAACGTGGTTGGTGCTGTCTCGTGTGAGCTGGCGCATCGCATCGAAGCGACGTACCTGCAAGTGCAAAGCAGCACTGCATACAGATTCTTGAGGGTGCCGCTTGTGATAAGGTTTGCGAAGGTGGGCGTGAGCATCAAGAAAACTCTTGTATGCATCGCTCGACTTTCACGGCTCGCTAGTGAAGAACTGCGGTTCCATGCCTGTCTACTGCAAATCCCTTTGGTGTGCTTTCTGGTTCAGGCAGTGCGGCTCGAATCCGCAGCTGATGGGTTGCTGCAATACGCGTATCTTGTGCACTCTTTACCTGTTAAGGAAGGGGAGCGGTATTGTGTCAATCTCAATAGTGAGACGACTGTGGCCTAGAAACGCTTTTAAAGGAGTCATAGTGCTGTCCTGATGGTCGTGAAAACAGTTCGCGGGTCTCCTGGTCTTTCTATGGGTTTCATGAACTGAACGCGAGAAACCGAAGCCGAGTAGCAAAGCATTATAGACAGTGCTGAACCATGCGTGCACCGGCACTTGAATATTTTATTTCCAGTGGCTTAACAACTTACAACCAACCCATCACCTTCTTGAGGGGCGGTGGAGAGGGCGAGTTGCTTTATTCCCACATAGCCAGAAAAGCCTTGTAGATTGTATCTGTATGTGCGGGAGGCAGGCTGCAATATTCTGGTAGTCATGTGCTGTTATTGTGCACACCATGCATAATGTGCCGCAAAAAAAGGGATGCGCAGCGGTGCTGGCGATGTCTATCAATGATGGTTTCGAGGCCGTTGTTGGGGGTAGGCGTTTCTTGAATGTGGTGCGGCGAGCTTGCATTGTTTTCGTAGAGACGGGAAACGCAGTGCAGCTTCCATGTTTTACCAACAGTCCCGCAACCCAGCCGTCTCCGCCCATGCATGAGACTCGACGCGCTCACCTTGGCTCATTCCGGAAGGTCTTTGGCAGCTGGTGCGTCATGGGCCAGAATGTGCATAAGATCGCCAGCCAGTGGTATGG
>NW_013547798.1:0-2089 GCF_000499425.1 Eimeria acervulina
TCTAGCAATCAAATTGTACTAACCATTCGAAACATCAGTTCTGCTCCCTCTCCGCAAGTCCTTAGTGAACCACCCAGCTGTTCACGCCATACACTAGACATCCTACGGCCTTGCTGCTCAGCGTGGCCGCACGCGCTAACTAAAGGGCAATGCTACGACCGCCAATTCCACTAAAAGCTCTACCAAGAAGATTTGCTTCACCTTGTCTGTCTACGTACGCCCTGCGTGGCACCATACACCGCGACCTCTGCAGGCTTGCCTGGGACTAACGAGTCGTACACAGCCTCCCCTCGCTACCGCACATCCACGCAAACACTTGCTCAAAGCTACCCGTGGATGCTCGCCCATGCAAAAAGTTGCACAGTGATCAACCCGTCCGCACAACGTTTTAATGCACGTCTGCTGTCCAACGTGCAGAAGGCTTCCTCGCGCCTCTTCATGCATGAGTAAGTAACCAAGATAACGTCGCGATGGACGCGCCGTCGATGCTCCTAAAAAGGCATGCGTTCAACGACATACACAGCCCGCCATTGTGAATGCGCCGTGATCACCAACTCATCAGTTCAGAACTGTTTAGCTTTAGATGACTACCGCCTCTCACGAGGTTGGCGCGCTGACCAATGAACTCAAGAAGTACCGTGCTACAACTACACGCCACCAGGTGTGAAACGCAGCAGACAGCCCGCTCCACATATTCCTGTATATTCATCCCTTAGGTAATATGTTCACAGACGGAACAGGTACTGGGTTTTTCATAGATACGTCAGCGCCATGCAGAGAAGCACCGCTGACTACCTTTCCGTGACCTCTAAACGCAACCCACTGGCTGTGCCGTGCTGCCCAGACTCATGGAAAACCACCTGCACTCCCCTCTTCTCTCCAAGTGCACATATTGCGACCCCGGAACCCTTCGCCCTCTTGCAGGTTGCTAATGCAACAGTAGAACACAAGTCTTCACCTCTGCTCCCTCAGCCAACACTTCAACAAAGAGTTGGTGGGCATTGCCGCCAATGGTTACCTCTGCGGCACTCCGAGGAGAAACGCATGCGCTTTGCAGTAGTTCCCATAATACAAACTGCAGCGCTGACGGCTCTTCACACACCCCGCTGTACTGAACGCGCCGGCGTTAAGTACCACTGCTGCGTCGGTCCTCTACAGCCGCACGCAGACCACACGCTGCTGGCGTCCGGTGAGTTCCTTTCGACCTGTAAGGTTCTTCGGCCGATTCCTGCCCCCAACGCTTTCGTGATCAGACGTACCAACTGTTTGCAATGCGGGGCAGAACCATCCAACTAATGCATAACTCACCTCTCGCGCAAATGTTTCCTGGCAAACGAAACAGATAGTTCCACCGCAAAACCCTCACAGCTGCTGCGTATCCACCTTTCTCTCTTTCAAACAGCGCACCTTCAGCAGCTCGCCTACCACAGACAACGTTGGAAACTATGGAAGCCTTCTGCCTTCCGCCTATGCAGGCACGTTTTTCCAGATGTGCCCAAACTTCTCCTCGTTTTCCTCTTCCCAGACGCAGACATCAGCAGCAAGGGTGCTGCATGTTCTGAAACTCCAATTCGAGGCGCATGCCTGCTCTGCGTCTAACTGCAAAATGCGGAAGCATCCAACCACAACGCGCCTGAAAAAGCATCCTATGAAGTGCCGCCGTCACGTTAAAGGACGTTGCACGAATCCACCGTGGCTTCATGCAAACGACAGTTGCGGCATCAACCTACTACCACATAGCACATAGCCTATACCCTGCACGCATCTCCACGACCGTCTGCAGTGCAATAATCTCTAGATATCGTATGGGTATGACCAGCCTATTCAATAACGAGCGCCTGCCATTGCGTAACAAGCGCTCCGTTGCACTTTGGCTGCTTAGCGCCGCTGACGTCATGTGGCAAACAGCGCAAATGTAACACATGCGGATGCGTCTACCAGTGCTTTAAACAAATCTCTCCATAACGAAGTGTGCCTGCTTCCTCCTCGCCACCTTCGAACTAACTGCAGCATGAAGAATGATGCCCGCCGTTTGCGGGCAAGCACCTCCCACGCCAGCGCGGATGTAGCCCAAACCTCCATCTCCTGA
>NW_013547797.1:0-1379 GCF_000499425.1 Eimeria acervulina
ACAAACAAATTAAATAAATAAATAAATAAATAAATAAATAAATAAATAAATAAATAAATAAATAGGCAAAGAAAGCAAAAAAAAAGAACATGAAAACAGTAATCAATATCTAATAGATAAACATAAAAACGAGCCGAAACCCACTCAATAAACAACAAATAAATAAACAACAAAGAATACAAACAAACCGACAAACAAATAACGAAATAAATAAATAAATAAAATAAAAATAAATAAATAAACAATAAACAACAAAACACAGCAAAACAAAACAAAGCATACAGCAGACAGACACCTCCCAATCAAAGGCCCCACGCGAGAAGCGAGCAAAATGAAGTAAAAGAGATGATGATTAAAATAAATAAATAAATAAATATTTAAAATGAAGAACAAGGAAAGAAAAAGAGAAGAAAAAAGCATGAAAAAGAATATATAAACAGCATGCGTTTGCCTGGGGTGTACTGAAGGATAACGTCTTGTTTAAAAGCAGCAGAAGAAGAGGTGAAGATATTGTTAATATATTAATATAAACTTTGAAATATAATTAATTAAATTAATAAATAATTATTATTCTTCAGGTGTACGTACAGTGCAGCAGCCATTCTCCAACAGCAACCGCAGAAGCGGTGCCGTCTGTATCTGCAGCTAAAGGAACAAATGTTGTCATTTTAATTCTTTTTTTCTTCTTTTCTTCTCATTAATTGTTTTAAATTCATTAATAAAGCAAAAAAAAGAAAAAAAGAACAAAAATAAACTCTCAGCCGCATATCTTTTCAACCCCCCACTATGCATGCAGCCCCAAACTCCTGCAGTAGCCACCGCATGCAGCTATCGATCGCTCTATAAAATAGTAATAATTAGTTATTAATATTAATATATTTAGTTTATTTTATTTATTTATTTATTATTATATTGTTTATTAAGCAGTTAAAACAAATTAAAATAATCAGAAAGAGAGCGACAGGGCTTCCGCTGCTCCTCGTTTGAATCCACTGACTTGTGTTTAAGGTTTAGGGTTTAGGGTTTAGGGTTTAGGGTCTAGGGTTTAGGAAATAAATTAGAATACGCAAAAGCAATAAGACAAGCAGACAAACAGGAGCTTAATAGAGGTGCATGTACACCTGTTTATATCTATCAAATTGAATTCTAAGAAAATTAATTTTCTCTGTTTGTTTGTCTATCGTGTGCCTCTATCGATATTTGTTTAATTTGTTTGTTTTGTTTGCTTCTCTTTCTCGCTTTTTACCTCTGATCCTTTCTTCTTTTTTTCTACTTGTCTATTTGCATAATATTGATAGAAGAAGTTAATTTAAATGCCGTTCATGTGTATATATATATATATATATATATATATATATATATATATTTGTGTATATATA
>NW_013547796.1:0-2833 GCF_000499425.1 Eimeria acervulina
TTTAGTGGTGCGTTTGAGGAAGCGATGCGCTGGTGTGCGTGCGCGTTGATGGCGGCTGGATACTGTTTGGTGGTTTATGTCAGGCTGTGTAGCATTCAGCGCATATTGCCACGCAGCTGGTGCGCATAAATGCAAGATGAGGCGCATCGGCGTGTTAAGGACTGCATTGGATTTGGCAGCAGCAGCGCTGTGCATTGAGTGGGGTGTGGGGGGAAGCTACGTAGGGGCAATATATTATAAGGCGTGTGACAACAAGCGGTGGAGTTTAGGTTATGGGTAGTGTTTCGGAATTACCAGAAGTGTTGTCTTGGGAGTTGGTTAGGAGGATTTGAGTGGGCGATATTTGTTAGCGTGGATGCCTTTGCATAGGGCAAGACGGGCAGCTAATTCTGCACGAAGGTCGGCGCTTGTGCAGGAGGAGCGCTGTGTCATTTTGTGGTTGAGCAGGTATTTAGTGGTGCGTTTGAGGAGGCGATGAACTGGTGTGCGGGCGCGGTGATGGAGCATGGATTCTGTGTGCTATTTCATGTTAGGCTGTGTAGCGTTCAGCGTCTATTGCCACACAGGATGTGCGCATAAATGCAAGATCAGGACTAGCGGCGTGCTAAGGACGTGATTGGATTTGGCAGCAGGAGCGTTGTTCATTGAGTGGGAGTGGGGGGGAAATCTAAATGGGGTTGATATAGCGTAAACTGTGTGACGAGCAGAGGCGGGTTTTTTAGTATGGGTTGTGTTTATGAAGGAGCCGAAGTGGTATGTTGAGAGTTGGTTAGGGGGATTTGAGTGGGCGATATTTGTTGGAGGGGATGCTGGCGCATTCGGCAAGACGGGCAGCTAATGTTAGAGGAAGGTCATGGGTTGTGTATGTGGAGCAGTGTGTCATTTTGTGGTTGAGCAGGCATTTAGTGGTGCGTTTGAGGACGCGATGCGCCGGTGTGCGTGCGCGTTAGTGTAGGCTGGCTACTGTTTGCTGGTTCATGCTAGGCTGTGTAGCGTTCAGTGTATATTGCCACGCAGGGAGTGCGCATAAATGCAAACTGAGGCGCATATGCGTGTTAAGCACAGCAGTGGATTTGGCAGCTGCAGCGCTGTGCATTGAGTGGGGGGTGGGCGGAAGCTAAATGGTGGTAGAACACTGTAGAGTGTGTGACAAGAAGCGCCGGGTTACTTTTGGGGTTGTGATTAGGAAGGAGCAGAAGAGGTGTGTTGGGAGTTGGTTAGGAGGATTTGAGTGGCCGACATTTCTTGGAGTGGATGCCTTTGCATAGGGCAAGACGGGCAGCTAATGTTGGAGGACGGTCAGGGGTTGTGTCGGTGGAACACTGCGTTATCTGGCTGTTGAGCAGGTATTTAGTGGTGCGTTTGTGGACGCGATGCGCTGGTGTGCGTGTGCGGTAATGGAGGCTGGATACTGTGTGCTGCTCCATTCTAGGCTGTGTCGCATTCAGCGTAGATTGCCACACAGATGGTGCGCGTAAATGCAAGATGAGGCGTATCGGCGTGTTTAAGACTGGATTGGATTTGGCAGCTGCAGCTCTGTGCATTGAGTGGGGGATGGGGGGAAGCTACATAAGGGTAATATATTGTAACGCGTATGGCAAGAAGCGGTGGGGTTTAGGTTATGGGTAGTGTTTCGGAATTACCAAAAGTGGTATGTTGGGAGTTGGTGACGAGTCCTCCAGTGGGCGATATTTGTTGGAGTGGATGCCTTTGCATAGGCCAAGACGGGCAGCTAATGTTGGAGGAAGGTCAGGGGTTGTGGATGTGGAGCAGTGTGTCATTTTGTGGTTGAGTAGGTATTTAGTGGTGCGTTTGAGGAGGCGATGCGCTGGTGTGCGTGCGCGGTGATGGAGGCTGGATACTGTGTGCTGGTTCATGTTAGCCTGTGTAGCGTTCAGCGCATATTGCCGCGCAGGGAGTGCGCATAAATGCAAGATAAAGCGCATCGGCGTGTTAAGCACAGCAGTGGATTTGGCAGGTGGAGCGCTGTGCATTGCGTGGCGGGTGGGGGGAAGCTAAATGGGGGTAATATAGTGTAAAGCGTGTGACAAGAAGCGCCGGGTTACATTAGGGGTTGTGATTAGGAAGGAGGTGAAGTGGTATGTTAAGAGTTGGTTAGGAATGGTGGTAATATAGTGTAAAGTGTCTGACAAGAAGCGGTGGATTACTTTAGGGGTTGTGATTAGGAATGAGGTGAAGTGGTATGTTGGGAGTTGGTTAGGAGGATTTGAGTGGGCGATATTTGTTGGAGTGGATGCCTTTGCGTAGGGCAAGACGGCCAGGTAGTGTTGGAGAAAGGTCAGGGGTTGTGTCGGTGGAACACTGCGTTATCTGGCTGTTGGGCAGCCACTTTGTGGTGCGTTTGAGGAAGCGATGCGCTGGTGTGCGTGCGCGCTGATGGATGCTTTATATTGTTTGCTGGTTCATACTAGGCTAAGTAGCGTTCAGCGTACATTGCCACGCAGCACGTGCGCATAAATGCAAGATGAGGGGCAGCGGCGTGTTAAACACTGCATGGAATTTGGCAGCGGCAGTGCTGTGCATTGCGTGGGGGATGGGGGGACGCTTAATAGGGGTAATAAAGTGTAACGTGTGTGACAAGAAGCGGCGGGTTATAGGTTATGGGCTGTGTTTGGGAAGGAGCCGAAGTGGTATGTTGAGAGTTGGTTAGTAGGATTTGAGTGGGCGATATTTGTTGGAGTGGATGCCTGTGCATAGGGCAAGCCGGGCAGCTAATGTTGGAGGAAGGTAAGGGGTTGTGTAGGTGGAGCAGTGTGTCATTTTGTGGTTGAGCAGGTATTTAGTGGTGGGTTTGAGGAAGCGATGCGCTGGT
>NW_013547795.1:0-1895 GCF_000499425.1 Eimeria acervulina
GCCCTATGCAAAGGCATCCACTCCAACAAATATCGCCCACTCAAATCCTCCTAACCAACTCTCAACATACCAATGCGGCTCCTTCCTAATCACAATCCACACTCAAAAACCCGCCGCTTCTTGTCACACACTTTACACTATATTACCCCCACTTAGATTCCCCCCATCCCCCACTCAATGCACAACGCTGCAGCTGCCAAATCCAATGCACTGTTTAACACGCCTTTGAGGCTGATTTTGCATTCATCCGCACCAACTGCGTGGCAATATACGCTGCACGCTACACAGCCTAGCATAAACCACCAAACAGTATCCAGCCTCCATCACCGTGCACGCACACCAGCGCATCGCTTCCTCTAACCCACCACTAAATACCTGCTCAACCACAAAATGACACACTGCTCCCCATACACAACCCCTGACCTTCCTCCAACATTAGCTGCCCGTCTTGCCCTATGCATAGGCATCCACTCCAACAAATATCGCCCACACAAATCCTCCTAACCAACTCCAAACATACCACTTCGGCTCCTTCCTAATCACAACCCATACTCAAAAACCCACTGCTTCTTTTTACACACTTTACACTGTAGCACCCCCACTTAGCTTCCCCCCACCCACCCACACACTGCACAGCGCTCCGGCTGCCAAATCCAATACAGCGTTTAACGCACCTATGTGCCCGATTTTGCATTTATCCGCACCACCTGCGTGGCAATATACGCTGAACGCTACACAACCTAGCATGAACCAGCAAACAGTATCCAGCCTCCATTAATCCGCACGCACACCAGCTCATCCCTGCCTCAAACGCACCACTAAATACCTGCTCAACCACAAAATGACACACTGCTCCACATACACAACCCCTGACCTTCCTCCAACATTAGCTGCCCGTCTTGCCCTATGCAAAGAAATCAAAGCCGGCAAATATCGGCCACTCAAATCCTCCTAACCAACAAGCAGCATACCACTTGGGGACCTTCCCGATCACCCCCCGTACAAACCGACCCGCCGCTTCTTGGCAAAAACGTTACACTACATTACCCCGACTTAGGTGTCCCCCATCGCCCACTCAATGCACAGCGCTGCAGCAGCCAAATCCACTGCTGTGTTAAACACGCAGCTAAGCCCGCTCTTGCATTTATTCGCACTTCCTGCGTTGGCATTTACGCTGAACGCTACACAGCCTAGCATGAACCAGCAACCAGTAGCCAGCCGCCATCAACGCGTACGCACACCAGCGCATCGCTTCCTCAAACGCACCACTAAATACCTGCTCAACCACAAAATGACACACTGCTCCACATACACAACCCCTGACCTTCCTCCAACATTAGCTGCCCGTCTTGCCCTATGCAAAGCCATCCACTCCAACAAATATCGCCCACTCAAATACTCCTAACCAACTCCCAACATACCACTTCACCTCCTTCCCAATCACAATCCATAACCTAAAACCCGCCACTGCCTGTCACACATTTTACACTATATTACCTCCATTCAGCTTCCCCTCACCCCCCACTCAATTCACAGTGCTCCTGCTGCCAAATCCAATCCAGCCTTTAACACGCATATGCGCCTGATTTTGCATTTATGCGCACTCCCTGCGGGGCAATATACGCTGAACGCTACACAGCCTACCATGCACCAGCACACAGTATCCTGTCGCCATCACTGCGCACGCGCACCAGCTCGCCGCTTCCTCAAACTCACCACTAAATACCTGCTCAAACACAAAATGACACACTGCTCCCCATACACAACCCCTGACCTTCCTCCAACATTAGCTGCCCGTCTTGCCCTACGCAAAGGCATCCACTCCAACAAATATCGGCCATTCAAATCCTCCTACCCAACTCCCAACATACCACTCTGCTCCTTCCTAATCACAA
>NW_013547793.1:0-37985 GCF_000499425.1 Eimeria acervulina
CATGCAGGGATTTGACATGAGCAAATCCGCATGTGAGGCATAGGAATGGAGTGTTTAGCGTCGCCCGTATCCAGCGCGAAGGGCACGCAGCCCTGTCGCAGATGTGGAAACACGAAAAATATGGGTTTGTTGGTTGGATCTGAGTTGTTTTGGTTTGTAGCATATGTGGAGAAGATGGTAATGGTTGTGTGTATTTTGAAGAGTGTTTGGTTTGCCGTCGTTCATACTGCGTCGAATGCACCGGATCCCATCTGAACTCCGAAGTTAAGCGGCGCAAGGCCCGGTTAGTACTGCGGTGGGGGACTCCGCGGGAATCCCTTTGGGTGATGACGGCCTCTTTTCTTTTTAATTTACACAGCTCCCGTGCACACATTTTTTGCACGTTCCGCTTATTCCTCCACCAACCGTATCCAGCGCGAAGCGCACGCAGCCCTATCGTAGCGAAGTCGCTGCACTGCGTTGTTGCCGCCTCATTCCTCTCTTCGTGGAACCTGGATTCCAGTTCTTCTTCTTACAGTAAAGGATGCAAATGCTGTTGGGGATGCTAGGGGGTGCATTCTCATATCGATTTCCTGCAATCGATTGCCAGCCGTATACCTCAGTAGTGTCTTGCGGAAGCAGTAAAGCTCGCTCATTACTTTTTCTTTCACGAGATGCCTAAGACTATTCCCTGGTGAGCTAATCTAAAGTGTATATTTCTGTACGTCACCTTACCACTGTTCAATATGTCAATATTTTTGAAATATTGAACAGTGCTACGTTGATTCATTTATATGTGAAGTGACTACGCAAATCACGCACTATGATTTTGCCGGTCGTCGTCTCATGCCTACCATCAGCGATACATAATCGCAGAGACTGTGGCAGGGAATGGGCCGGTGGGCTGTATCGCCTTCCCGTAGTTCGAGATATCCGATTCGCTTTGCATCCTCTGTCAGCCAGAGCTGAGCCGACGATTAATAGAAACGGACAGGTACGGAAATCAGTCGAGGCGGATCTGCATGTGCAACTGTCACCTCTTTTGGCCACGCGGCTGCGTCGCACGGTACGAGCGAGAAAATTGCTTTTTGGATTCCTCTGCTTGCCCTGCTTCAACTTTTGTATCTCCAGTTCCATCGCTATTTTCACGCTCGTGCAACCCCCCAAAGATGTGACCTTGTTCGGTTTGTTCACGGGAGCGCAAACCCTAATTATTTAATCTTGTTTAGTTTAAGCAAAGCAGGTGCGCCTCTCGGTTAATTTGGCCGCTACGTCTACACTTTTAGATAACAAGACATTAAACCTATGGCGTAAAATTTTACGGCGTATTACCTTTTTAATTAACGGCAGCCGCTAACTCGCCGAGTTCCGACGATTCTCAACTATTTTAAGTATTTTGTTTATTCTTATTAATTCAAGCCAGAATTTGTGCTTGAGACTTTCCGGTTAACAGCAGAATGCCCTACCTGAGTGCCGATTTGCCCCCTGCCATCTGTGCTCCCTTGTTGTCTTTTGTTGCTGGGCTTGTCTAACATTCAGTCTCAATATGCATAAGACCTATATGCGGGTCATACCCAAAGCATTTTTCTTCCCTCTCAGCCAGTGCGGTAGAAGCGGTGCTTCCTGCCACTCTAACGCAAAAATGCTCCGTCATCTCAGCGAGCACCACCCTTTCTCCCCTTACTTCCCACTCTCCGGCCAAGGTGGTTACGGATTGTGTAGCAGGCTCTGTCTGAAACTGGTACATTATACATGCGCGCAGAATGCTTATTGTAGGCTAAGCAAGCATATAGCAATTATTTGGCAGCCTGCCTACCGGAAGGCAGACCCTGACCAATCTGCATGGCTCCACCAGGGGAAAGGAAACTGGCCGTTTGAACCGGAACAGACCTAGAGAGTAACTACATATTTTGGGCTCCTTTTTCGCTTGCATTGCGCCATCACGAGCAATGCCACTCACCGGCCAGGCTCGCTGTGGCGATGATACTTGCAGCTACCTCCTACCGTCTAAACCCTGCGGCGCTTCAAATTGTAAAGAGAGCCGTCCACGTTTGACCGTCACGAGTTGCGAAGGGTCGGCAAGTATAAATAAAGAGCAGCACTAACTGAAACAAGCTGACTTCTTCTCTAGTCTCCAGGCATCCTTTGCGTAGCGCTACAAGGGCTGTTGCCGGTAAAGAAGATAAGGCTTCCTGACCGAGTTGCGCTGCTCCTTGTTGCAACTGCTCCTGCACGGCAGCCCCGCGTGCAAGCATCGCCACGGCCCTTGTTGGTGCATTGACAAAGACTGCAGTTGAGAGCTGTGGTGCAGGCACGTAGCCCTCAGAAGTCACCTTGCTCTTAAGCTGAAGGGCATACCGCAGCAACTGACAGGCCTTGCTGCACACAGTCCACGTCGTTTTACGATCTTCCCACTGCGGCCCTGCACAACGAAAATTGAATTTCCAAGGCGCTAAAATGAAGCCAGCTGATCCAAGTGTGCAAAAGTTAATAGGTGATTTGGTGAATTTAGCAGATACGCCCCAAATGTGTGTAGAAGGAAAGAGCAAAGAAGATCAGCATAATTAGTCTTTCAGGTGAGCGGGGGCTGTTTGCTGGTGGACCTGGGGCTCTATGCAGGTTGACGGAGTGCGCATGCTGTGAATAATTGTTGAATGTGTTAAAAAAAGCATTTCCTGTAAAGTTCTCCCGAAATAAAGAATAATTGAAGGTTTTTGAGCTTCGCTCTCGTGCGCTTTCCTCCGGACACCGAGCTAGTGCTTGCGGCGCGCCTGTGAACAACTTGAGGTGTATTTACACCAAAACGCTTTTCGGTTTTATGGCTGAAAAAGAAGAACTTGCCGCCTTCGTTGTTGTATTTTTGACAAAACTGTTTGCGAATTGAATTTCAGGCAGGCTTGATTTTGTTTTTCTTTTCTCCGTTAACTAACGTTTCTCTTCTAACACCGAGGTTGAGTGCTTCTACTTGTACTTTGTTTTCGTCTGTTTCTTTTGTTTCTTCGGTGTTATGCGTCAATTCTTTCGTTAGTTTCTGGAGGTTCTGGTCCCGATGTTGCAGGTTCTCTGGGAATGCCGCTGTCCGGTGACTTGTCCAGGCGATTTGTTGCTGGTAGTCGGCAGCCACGAGAAGCTTGGGCGTTGGGTGCCTGAGTTAGGGGTGGCCCTTTCTACAGATGCTCTTTCTTTTCCTCTTTGGCGTTCAGCAGAAATAAAGTTCGAGGGGCCGCTGACGGTGGAGTACAAGTTCGTAATTCGTCGTTCCAACGGCGCCATTGAGTGGGAAGGCTTCGCTGTAAACAGAACTGCAGACCTCCGAGCAAATGCCTTTTCAAACATAGAAAATGTATGGAATAGCCTCGCTACCTCCTCCATCACTTGTTTCCCCCTCAGGCCAGCCGACCCCAAGTTCCCTGACGATACGCGCGCATTGTTTGGTGCAGCAGTTCACCCTCAGGCGGCGAATGCAAAGTTTGAGCCTGCTGCTGCTAATGCTGCCGTCGACCCTTCTCCTTGCGCCGCATCAGCAACAGCAGCTGCTACTGGTGATGGTGTTAGCCTGGGTAACCCTCGAGAGGCGGAAGCTCACAAAGGCGGGAGTGGGGGCCCCCTGCCCTATTCCGAAGCGGTGTCTGCTGTTGCTGCACACATTGCGGCAGCAGCAGGACCGACAGAACCTGCAGATGAGGCGGGGGGAGGAGTTGTGAGAGTCCCCTTAAAGCGTTCAGCGTTTATTCTGGCGAACTCGGGGCCGATTTCAGACTATTACATAATGGACAAGACCATTGGTAAGGGAGTGGAGTGCTGCTGGGGTGTACGTAACTGCACAGACACCCCAGTGGCAGCACGCTGCTGTCTGCTGCTGCCTGCTGTTAGCAGGCGTTTGTCAGTTGCTGCTGGTGGTTGTTTCTACTCCACTTGTTGCTTGCTTTGTGAATGCTCGCTGAGGGACTCTATTGATGCAGGAGTGTATGAATTGGCTATTGTCTGTTTGGAGTGTACGTGGACAGGACGAGGGACTTGGGGGGAGGTGAAGTTGGTGGTGGATAAGCAGACGAAGGCGCGGCGAGCAGCAAAGAAAATACCCAAGTGTTACATAGAAGATGTTGATCGCTTTCGACAAGAAATAGATATAATGAAGTCCCTAGATCACCCCAACATCGTACGGCTATATGAAACATTTGAGGATGTTTCAGATTTCTATTTAGTGATGGAATACTGCAGCGGTGGGGAGTTGTTTGATCGCCTTATTGACTCGGGTGTACTGACAGAGCGCACCGCATGCAGCATCATGAAGCAAGTACTTGCAGCCGTCGCTTACTGTCATATGCACCGAGTAGCACACAGAGACTTAAAGCCAGAAAACTTCCTCTTCCTTACAGACCAACCGAACTCCCCAATGAAACTCATCGACTTCGGTTTAGCGGCGAGGTTCAAGCCTGGACAGCCCATGCGCACCCGAGCAGGCACCCCCTACTACGTCTCCCCTCAGGTTGATCTGCACTGCCTTCTGTTGCTGCTGTTGCTGCTGCTGATACTGTTGTTGGCGTTTCCTTTCCTTCCTCCTGCTGTATCGCCTCAGGTTTACTTGCACTTATTGCTGCTGATGCTGATGCTGCTGCTTCTCTTCGCTGCTGCCGTCTCGCCAGAGGTTGAGATGCTGCTCCAGTTGTTGCTTCTGCCTTCCTTTACTTCTTCTGTTGTCTTAGTCTTCATATCAGTGCGGTTGTGTTGGTTTCAGCCTGTATGCATGCATGCAGGCTAAAATGCGCTGCTTTGAATGCTCTGCATGCATGCATGCATGCAGAGTGTGTCTTGTATTGCGTGTGTATCTGTTGGGGTGTATGCACACCTGATTGCAGGTGTTGGAGGGTCGTTACGGGCCAGAGTGTGACGTGTGGTCTGCCGGAGTGATGCTGTACATATTATTATGCGGGTATCCTCCTTTTAATGCTCCATCAGACCGAGGGATAATGAATAAAGTTCGCACAGGGCACTACACTTTCCCTGAGGCGGAGTGGGGGAAGGTCTCACTGCAAGCAAAGGATCTCATCTCCCGTCTGCTGGATAGACACCCCCGCACTCGCATTAGCGCAGAACAAGCAATTCGGCATCAATGGTTCACTATGCACATGCCAGACAGCGTAGCCAACGAACCCCTAGGTAAGAAATCCGCTACTCTTGCTGCTGCTGCTGCTGGGCTGGTGCAGTTGCTGCTCCAGCAGATGCTTTTGCTGGTACAGCTGCTGCTGCAGCAGGTGCTGCTGCAGCTGCTATGCTAGTGTTGCAGCGTTTGCTGCTACTGCTGCTGCTGCAGCTGGGCGTTGCGCAAGGAAATGCAGTTGCCGTAGCGGGCAACGCGAGGAGCAGGTGTAGCCTGTTCAGAGGACACTGCAACACTTTAATTATATCGATTGATGCAGCAGGATGCTTGAGAGGGGGAGGCCTGAGGGCCTCTATAACGCCTTCAGTGCCGCTTTGTTCGCTGTGTCTCCATCATCATCACTGGGTCTTCATGGGTTTAGGGTTTATGGTTCTGCTCAGTTGCTGATCTGTACACCACGTGTGCTTACTGCGTGCTTGCACTCTTGCCGGTGTTCACGTTTGTACATATATATATATATATATATATATACATGCATGTTAATGTACGCGCATATGCATATGCCCATTTGTACATATATATCTGCGTTTAAGTATGTGTGTATATTATTATTATGTAATATTGCATATATACGCATATGCATGCATAGGTATACGCAGATATAAGTACCCATACAGTAAATGCGTTTTGTTTGTTTGCTTGTGATAGGGATTGACATTCTGAGTAAATTTCGTCGTTTTCAGAGTTTGAGTCGGCTGAAAAAGCTGGCGCTGACGGTGATAGCACAGCATTTAGATGACTCAGAAATAGAGAGTTTAAAGGCGGTGTTTACGCAGTTAGACACTCGGGGAGATGGGGTGTTGTCTATAGACGAGGTGCGAGAAGGAATCGCAAGAAGCGGCGTACGCCTCCCCTCTGATATGGTGTTAGAAGAGGTCCTCAAAGAGGTAGACACAGCCGGCACGGGCTGTATTGACTACACCGAATTTATTGCTGCTTGCCTCCACCAGTCTCATTATATCCGAGAGGAAGCGTGCAGAGCAGCCTTCCGTGTACTGGATATCAACGGAGACGGACACGTGAGGTGCGTCTCTTTCTCCCTGTTTTTTTTTTGGGTGTATGTACACCGCAGGTAGACCCCAGCGTGCGTGTGTGTTTCTGCATGCTTTGTTGGTGAGGGCCTTCCTTGTTCTTCTGTTGCTTCGTGCCTATCTTGTGCTTCTGAATAATGCATTTTTGTTTTTTTTTGTTCGCCTCTCAGCGCGGAGGAGCTAAGGCAAGTGTTTCATATGGCGGGCGACTTAGAGACCGACGCTGCAGCGGAGCTGCACGAAGCGGATGCAGACGGCGACGGCAAAATAAACTTTGAAGAGTTTTGCGGCTTAATGCGCAAAGTGCCTTCGCTGGCGCTGGTGACGGAGCACACCGTTTCTATGATGAGGAAGACTTGCAGCAGGACCAACGTATCCGATATGGCGTGCATGAACTGATTATGAAGATTAACACCATTATTTTTACTATGATTGGGAGAATTATAAATATTATGGTGAGCCTTTTGATTGCAATTAATGCATACCAACAGGGGCTCCTGAAGATCAAGGGAAACCCGAACGAGTACAAGGTGCGAAAGCAGGGGAGGCCCTCTGCTACGCTCCTCAAGTCATTGGTGCACCCCTTTTAGGCTGCAGCAGCAGCAGCAACAGGAGCAGCAAAGGAACAAATCTGACGCAGCGCAAGGAAACATAGAGCAGCAACTTGTGGGGCGAGAGCGACTGACTGTACGTACACCTGAAGTGGCATCGAATGCAGACAGAAGGCCCGCAAGAGGAGTCTTCTTGTGTTTGCATGCACTCCACAGTTGCAAAATATGTGTTGAGTTTCTCTTTAGAGCTAATGCAACTTTCTTCTCTTCCTATTTTACTCTGTCCACCCAAGGAGGTCCTGAGACAGAGGCCGCCGCCCGATGGCTTGTGACTACGGGCAAATTTTTCGTTCTTTTCCGCTTGCAAGTAAAATGCGGGGAGCGATGAATTAATTTATGCAAATTCATCGATTAATTACTCCCTGCGGTTCATATACAGTTGCATACATGTATATCATTGCAGTATTTGAGATGTGTACGTGCACGTATACCTATATATATATATATATATTTGTGCATATATCTACATATGCCTGCATTGCAGCAATGAGTAGTTTGTTGCTGATGGCGCCCCACATCCCTGGGGTCTTTGCGCGTCAGCACCGCCTAAATTTTCCTCAAGTGAGTTCCTCTTCAGTGACAACCAAGCAGATCTTTTCTTGTTGTTGCTGCTGCAACTCAACAAATGATCTTCTACAGGTGGCTTACTGCTTCAGTGCTCGGGGGAGAAAGAAAGAAAGTTTAATAGCCAGCTGAAAAGAGGCGTATCAACAGTCATACTCGCGCGCGTCTCTGTGGCTGTGTAGCAGCTGCAAATGTATACAAAGAGTAGATCTCAGTGAAACTCAAGTGCAATGTTTGGTTAGAGGGTTTTTGCCTAGTTTGTTAAATAAGCGCTTAGAACAGATAAAGGAAATTTCATCACTTATTCCCACCGTCCCTATTTATTTTTGAGTGGTTGGGGCGCTAGTCGAGGCCCTCGTCCTTTTGTTTTATTTTTGATATTTGTTTTATGCAAGTAGAAAGAAAATAAAGTAAAGAGGAAGCAGTATTGTTGGGATATTTCTTTCCTTGTCTATTGACTGAAGGAGTTCTGCACAGAGTGCATGTCGTATTTATAGTGCGTCTTCTCAGCCTCGAGTTTGTCTATTTTTGAAATGGCCTCCTGTTTAATTTGATTTAATGAGTGGAAAATGAATAATAAAGATGTATATACACTCGACAATATATCTCGAAGCATCACCTCCAGTTGTTCTTCAGGAGATTCAACTTTCATTTCGATGGGCTCCGTATTTTTTGCGGTTTCTGCTCCATTCATTGCGGCTTGTTCTTCCTGAACGAGAGCAATTATTTATTTAAATGCATTACATCAAACAGATTAAAATAAATGCAAAGACGGAAGCATCTTCTCGCTATTTCCCGTACCATTACTTGAGTCATGGCCTCCTCGACATCTGCACAGTACAGGCAAATAGATGAGCGCGTGCATTTAAATGGAAATCTCAAATAAATAGAATAATATTTAATTAAATAAGAGTCTAATAATGAGACCCACCAGCAACGGAATCGGGCTTCACCACCATGACAGGGATCGGCACTGGGGAGAAATTATTTCTTTAGACGCAGTTCAACAGCGTAGATTTCAATCAAATTCCTTCTTACGCATTTCTGGTGCCTCGAAGCCTTCTAACAAACTACCGGGGGGAGCTGCAGCGCCTACTGGTGCCGCTGCTCCTTCCTTTCCTGCATTGAGATCATTAAATGCATTTAATGATGCATCAGATGGTGAACAACACAGCAGAAACAGAAGGAGGAAAAAGAAAACAACCGACCTGGTGATGGCGGAGGCCCCGGAAATTGAATCTCCACTGTCGCACCAGGGGCCGCATTCGCACGGGCTGTTGTTTGTTTTTGCATGGATTGAAAAGATACAGCAGCATGATAGAAAAAAAAGAAAGGTCTAAAAGGCTGGGGTGTATGCTCTGTGCAACTCACACTGCTGAAACGCCTGCTTCCCGGCAGCCACATCATTCAAAATACCCGAAAGCTCCTTCTGTAAAGCGCCAACTTTACTCTGCTGATCGGCCACCATAGCTTGCAGCTGTTGAATAGAAGGGTCTATCTGTGCACTGAGATGGAGGAGGAAGCAACGGGCGAGTTAAGCGGTTTTACAAACGTCTGAAGCCCCTTCTCTTAGCCGTATATATTAAAAGAAGTACCTGTTTCTTGCTTCCGAATGCATGAGAAGACGAGTGGCATCGGAACGGGATGGTCTGGAAACCACAAGAAGTAGAAACGGATACAGAAGAAAAACCGATGTCTTCATTTTGCACTCGCACTCGAGAGTTTATTATTAAACCCGACTCTTCATATTTCCTTCTCCTCCGTTTTACAAGTCTTCAGAGGCACCACAAGCAATAATGCAAGAGAAATGGAGCAAACAGAACGATTGGCAGCTGATGGTGGTCGTTGTGAGAGGTGGAAACACCAAAAAAATGAAAGCCCCTTAGAAGATTCTTAAGAACACCTTCTAAAGAGAATGTATAAATGCGTTTGTTATTGCAAATACACCTGGTATTCTCAGAAAAATGCGCTAGTCTTTCAGTGAATTTCATTGCAGATTCGTCTTTCTTCAAAGCTGCGCATACACCTGAAAAACCGAAGTTGCAATTTCTTGCACGAAATGGAAATCAGTGCCGATCTTATAGTTTTCGCTGCTCAAAAGGCGGCTTTTTGCAGAGAAATATCAATACAATATAAACAATACATTCGTAACTTCAGCCGCAAGCACAAACAACATTTATTTATACTTATTTATACTTTTGTACACAATTGGCTGGGCGTTTCGCTGCCTACTTGCTCTGAGTTGTTCTCTTGAAAGTGTGAAGACTTTGGGTTTGCAAGCATTTCAGCCGTAAGCCGTAGCAACCAAATCTCCCCGTAATATTTTGCACGCATTTGATTTCAGTGTTGGAGGCATCAAAAAGAGAAGAAGAGAACTTCGACTTCTACTTCAGGCGTAGGCAGCCATAGGGGCTAATTGGTGACGTACTTAAAAACAAGGCAGAGCTCGGTGTGTCTCTTCTGATGAGCAAGTAACAGCTGCTGCAGCTCCAGTAGCTCCAAGGGCGGCACCAACAGCAGCAGCAACAGCAGCAAAAGCGAGGGCAGAGAAGGAAGAGGCTGCGTTGCAGTGGAGAGGCCGAGAAGCAACGGTGACGTCTGTCTGTTGGCTTTTCGTTCCTTCATTTTTAGGTGTACAGCGCAAGGGATGAATCCTTCAGTGTGTTTATTATTTTCGTGCTTTATTCCCTGTCAATTTGCATCGGAAAGACATCGCAATCAAATCATTACTAAGTTCTTATAACTTCAGAGAACGTTTTGGTTGGAAATCAACGAATGCCTATATTGTATTTTTCAGTTTCACTACTGCGAATTTAAATAATAATAATACAAAGCAGATAAAGACGCCGGCTAAACGCAGTACTTCGACTCGGAAGTGCTTGCGTCATCTTCGCCTCGCGTGTATCCCTGCTGCTGCCGCTGCTGTTGCTGCTGCTGCTGCTGCTCTTGCTCTTCCAGCAGCAGCAGCAGCGGCAGGTCCAAGCTGTCTACGCCTTCGCTGTCCCGCTAATTCTTTTGTCTCTCTGTGCTTCGTCTTTCCTTGTTTTCTGCGTGCGTTGACTTGCGTCTCTTCAGTCAGGCAAAAGCAAAAAAAGCGAAATTCAGATATAAAAGCCATTCTCTCATGGCATATTGGGGTGTACGTACACCGCAAAAATGTTGCAGAGATGCTGCAGCGCAGCTGACTGCGCTTTGATGTTCATCTCTGTTTGTGCACAGCTTTTGCATGCATGCAAGCAGACGAAGCAAGCGTGCATGCATGCATGCATGCATGCATGCAGACGGCGTAAGTCAACTAGGCATGCATGCAAACCGACTAAGCAAAACAAATACAACAGAATAGAGGGAACAGAAGAGAAAGAAATTACAGAAAAACAAACAAAGATATCCAGCTTCTCGCTTTACTCAAAACGCTGGGCTGAATGACTCCGCGTTGTCAGAACCTTCAAAGCCTGAGAAGGCCCACAACAACAGCAGCAGCAACAGCAACAGCAACAGCGGCAGCAGCAGCACAGGCAGCTAACCGGAAGCTCAGCCCCCACACTGAAACGCGCTGTGGTCAAGCCCTACACCCTCAACCCTCGACGCATCGAAACCCGAATTTTAAATGCTTTCAAACCCTAAACCCATCTCTGGAACTTGCCAAACCCTAAACCCTAAACCCTAAACCCTATCCAGCTTCTGACAGGTAAAACCAACGCACAAATGTTGCTGCTTCGCGAGCGAAAGGAGAAGTACTATCAAAGCCTTTGAAGGTAAGAAGCAGCGGCACGGCTGCAGCAAACAAAACAAAAGACAAACGCTACTGCATGCAGCAGCAGCTGCTGCATCACAGCAACGCAAGCGGCGGAATAATTCCAGCAGCACCAGCAGCAGCAACAGCAGCACCAGCAGCAGCAACAGCAGCAGCAGCACCAGCAAAAGAGGACTCACCGTCCGCCTCAATGACTGCCTGCTTTGTTGCCTCAGATGCAGCACAAAGATTAGCCAGGGAACGCAGCAAAGGAGGTGTGCATACACTCCAACGCACCAACTGCCACACCTGCTCGTCTCCTGGCTGGGGCTGGGGTGCTCCCTCGGGAAGCTGCTGCTGCTGCTGCTGCAGCTGCTGCAAGTCTATACTTGGTCCTTCTCTTTGTTTTGCTGCCAACAGAGCGAGCACCATCTGCTGCTGATAAAGCCGCAGCAGCTGCAGCAGCGTCAGAGCCAGAAGCTTTTGCTGCTCTCTGAATTCGGCGTCTGCTTTCCTCTCTTCTTCCGTTCCTGCTGCTGTTGCTGTTGCTGTTGTTGTTGTTGTTGCTGCTGCTGCTGGGTGGCTGGCACTGAAAATCTGCACGGCCTCTGCAACAAAAGAGAAAAAGGTAAAGATGTGCTGCAGCGTCTCACTGACTACCATAAACTTAGGGATTCCTTCAGCTGAACCCGCAACCTGACGACTGCTGCGGTTCCAGCTGCAGATGCTGCTGCTGCTGCTGCTGCTGCTGCTGCTGCTGCTGTTGCTGTCCCTATTGCTGCTGCTGATGCCGGGGGGCGGCATGCGGAGTGCTTCCTCTTTCAAATCCTGCATAGAAGAAAGCGATGAAGAGTCGCCTAGCGAGAAGTAAAGAAGGTCAAATTGTTGCTGTTGCTGCTCTCCCTGCTGCAGCAGCAGCAGCTGCTGCTGCTGCTGCTGTTGCTGCTGCGGCCCCGGAATCGCAGCCTCTCTTTCTTTGTTTTGCTGTGAAATAGCGCACACATACCGAAAAAATCCATCCTCGTCAGCTGCTGTTGCTGCTGCTGCTGCTGCTCCTGCTGCTGTTGCTGGTGCTTCTGGTCCTGCTGCTGCTGCTGCTGCGGCAAAGTAGACTCGCTGGGCCTCGTGCAGCTGCCTGATGCCGCTTATCGCGGCCTCCAGCTGCCTTTGAATGAACTCTAAGATGGGGGATGAGGTGCCGACTGCCTGAAACCCAACACGAAACCCTAAACCCTAAACCCTAGACCTGAAAACCCCAAGCCTTAAGCTCTACCCCCAAACTCTAACCCCAAAACCGTAAACCCTAAACCCTAAAAGCTTCTTTTCTGCACAGCCGATCCACCTGGCGTCCAAATGCATTTTGGTATTTAGGCTTCAGGGTTTAGGGTTTAGGGTTTAGGGTTTAGGGTTTAGGGTTTGTGTACCTTGTAAAGCGATCTTGGAGCCTTCGGGTTTTTGCTGTCATCTTTCAGTAGGGCCGTGGATATGCGGAGGAGGTAAAGGGCTAGGGGCCCCTTTGCTGCTGCTGCCAGCTTCTGCTGCAGCTGCTGCAGCAGGAAGGAGAAGCGGTGAGAGACACCTGCTGCTCTCTCTTTTTGCTGCTTCTGTTGGTAAGGGTTTAGCAGCGCTAGAGACAGCAACTCAAACACATCCACGGTCATTGTACTGCGCCAACACACACAATCCACAAACCCTAAACCCTAAACCCTAAACCCTAAACACTACACTCTAAGCCCTAAACCCTAAACCCTAAACTCTTGACCCTAAACTCTCGACCCTAAACCGAAGACCCTAAACCGTAATTCCTAAACTCTAAACCAAAACCCCGAAACCCTAAACCCTAAACCCTAGGGTTTGTTATCTTCCCCTTCAGCACGCACTGCAATGCAAAGTGAAGCAGTTTAGCAAAGGGGGCTGCATTGCTGCTGCTGATGAGGCCGCAGCAAAGAAGAGACACCCATTCTCCGCTGTCTCCTTTGATGCTCCGCTGCTCGCCTTTGTCTTCAGGGCTCTCTTCTAGAGCCTCTTGCAAAGCCATAGAAAACAACGCCGCCAACAGCTGCAGCAGCAGCAGCAGCAGAAACAGCAGCAGCAGCAGCAGAAACAGAAGCAGAAGACATACGCACACTGAACACACAAAAGACGACTCCGCAGCTGCTTCCGAAAGATACATATAGCAGCAGCAGCAGCAGCAAATGGGGCACCAGCACCCTACATCAGCAGCAGCAGCAGCAAGAACAGCAGCAGCAGCATCAGCAGCAAGCAGACCTCTAGAAAGGGTTCTTCCGTGGATATCTTCGGTGTCTGGTTGTTGCAGCAAAAGAGAATATACAGAAAGGCAAAGGAGGGCTCACACGATGCTGCAGCAAACACACAGCAACCCCACCACTACATACACAGCCGCTAGCAGCAGCAGCAGCAGCAGCAGTAGCAGCAGCAGCACCAGCAAAAGTCGCTGCAGGAGCAGCAGAAGCGCATTTACTTACCAGAGCACAAGGTCAGCTCCAAAAGCCTCAACCTCCCAACAGCATTCCATATCTGCTGCTGCTGCTGCTGTTGCTGCTGTTGCTGCTGTTGCTGCTGCTGCTGTGTAGCACCGGAGCTGACAGCAGCAGCAGGAGATTGTGCTGCTGCAGCAGCGTTCCCAAGCAGCTGCAGCAGCCCTTTGGGCAGCAGCAGCGCCTCCGCACAAAGGAACGGCAGATCAAACCAGGAAGCATATCCTGCTGCTGCTGCTGCTGCTGCTGCATCTGGTGCTGCTGCCGATACTGCGGCTGTTGTCGCTGCTGGGGCATCTGTTGCTGTTGCTGCTGCTGATTCTGCTGCTGCTGCTGCTGCGTCTATTGCTGTTGCTGCTGCAGGTCTGTCTAGCAGATGAGAGGCGATGCTGCAGACCTCCACAACCTACGAAGCCCACCGCAAACTCCTAAACCCTAAACCCTAAACCTTACGCCTTAATCCCTACCCCCTAAACCCTAAACCCTAAAACCTAAACGGTACGCGCTAGTCCATAAACCCTAAACCCTAAACCCTACTTCGTGAGCCCTGAAGTTTCGGTCTTCTGTTTGTATTGGCGTGTGAATGGTGTGTGAGAGTTGAGGGTTTAGTTAGGGTTTAGGGTTTAGGGTTTAGGGTTTACGTGGGCCTCTGAGAGGAGTTGTTGTAAATAGCCGCCCTCAATGAGGGTCTTCAAAAAAAGAGGAGACAGACAGATGTTCCGCAGCAGACGCACAAAGACGCTCAATATAGCTGCTGCTTCAACCAGTGCAACGCTGCTGCTGCTGCTGCTGCTGCTGCTGCTGCTGCTGCTGCTTTTGATGCTGGCCCTGCTGCCGCTGGTGGCGTTGTTGGTGTTGGTGTTGTTGTTGTTGCTGCTGCTGCTGCAGTCCAGAGAAGAGACGCCGCCTTCGTCTGTGCATGCAGTAGCAGCAGCAGCAACACCCAAGCGGTGCAGCAGGTGCAGCAGCAGCTGCAGCAGCCGCTGCTGCGCGTCCTTATCGTTGGCGAAATATTCTCTCCATGCCGCGTTGCTGCAGGTTTGCTGCAGCAGCAACACCCAGCAGCCTAACCCCAAACCCTAAACCCTAAACCATAAACCCTAGGGCTTCGAGTGTATCGACAGCAACACAGACTGAGCCACGGGTCGGCAGCCCCCTACCCTGAAACCTAAACCCTAAACCCTAAACCCTAAGAGCGCCCAAACCCTAAAAGACGTAAGCCCTAAGAAGAATTTCTAAACCCTAAACCCTAAACCCTACTTTGACGAGGGCCCTCAGCAGCAGATAGAGGTTCTGCTGGCTGCTGCAGCACTCAAGGGCAACCAGAGCTTCCCCCGCCGCGCTGCTGCACGACTTAGCTTCCTCTGCTGCTTCAAAGACCTTGAGCTTGCTGCTGAGGGGCCCCTGCAGCAGCAGCTGCTGCTGCTGCTGCAGTGCTTGCAGGCGGCACTGCAAGACCTTCGTGCCCTGGGGGGCTAAGGAAGGTTGCTGTGCTTCTATCATAAAGAAAAAAGAAATTAATTAACAAACAGAAAATAAATAAAATAAAATAAAATAAATAAAACAAATAAACAAACGAACAAACAAACAACTGCATGCGCTGCCCTCAGCCAATCGAGAATCCCGCAGCCGACCTGGCCGTAAGCAAAACCCTAAACCCTAAACCCTAGACCTTAGACATTAGAATCTAACCTCTCAATCCTAAACCCTAAAACAAACCCTAAACACTAAACCCCAGGCCCTAAAACCCTAAATCCTTGACCTCAAACCCTAAGCACTGAACCCTAAACGTTAAACCTTAAACCCTAAAACCGTAAACCCTAAATCCTAAACCCTAGGCGACCCCCTAAAGAAAGCGAATAACTGCTAGACCGTAAACCCTAAACCCTAAACCCTAAACCCTAGACCTTAAACCCTAAACCTTAAACCCTAAACCATAAAGGTCTGGTTCGGTGGCACAAATGCCTTAGTAACAGAAAAAATTTGAATGTACGCATGCAAGGAGCGTAGCGTCGATGTGCTGCTGTTGCTGCTGCTCCTGCTGCTGCTGCTGTGGGGCGCTGCTGCACAGCGGCTCCACTGCAGCGGCTTAGAAGGACATCTGTTTGTGTTTGCTGCTGCTGCTGCTGTGTTTGTGTTTGCTTCGTTGTTTGTGTTTTAAGGCTGCTGCTGCATGCAGCGCCTGAGTGAGACGAAGAGCAACAGCATCAGATTTGCAAATAGAAGAGAAGGCTTTGCTGCTGCTGCTGCTGCTGCGGCTGCTGCTGCTGCGGAAGATAGGCGCATGCACCTCTGCGACTTTTAATGTTAGTTTGTCTATTCTTGTTTTCTTCCTTTTAAATTGAACTCCTTGCAGCTCTTCTGTTTCCTGTAATGTGTCTCCTGTAGCAGCAGCAGCAGCTGCTGCTGCTGCTGCAGCAGCGACGGGGGATGCTGCTGCTGCCGCTGCTGCTGCTGCTGCGCGCTTGCGCTGGTGAAGCTGCTCCCGCATGCGCCGGTTTGCTGCATAATCATCTGCCTGCTGCTGCTGTTGCTGCAGCAGCGCAGCAGTAGCAGCTCTTGCGCTGCTGACAGCTTCATGAAGCTTACGTTGTTGAGGTGTCTCCTCAGCAGCAAGTTGCTGCTCCTCCTGCTGCTGCAGCAGCAAACCCCTTTGACGGCGCAGCAGCAGCTGATGCTCTTTTAAAGCAAGAGGGTTTGCTTCTAATCGTCTTCTCTCTTCTGGCTGCAGCAGCCTAGGATTATTATTAAGAACGTCATCTGTATCTGCTGCTGTTTCCCGCTGCTTCAAACCCTTGCTGCATATATAATTGCTGCTTTTAGGGTTCGAGATGATTATACACTCCGCTGCGCAGTGAGGACAAGCAAATGAAAAAGAATAAACAGCAGAAGAAAAATAAGAGCCTTCTTTCTTCTTCTTCGCATTAAACCTCACGCCTTTGTCTATTATAACACCACAAGATAAACAGCTGCATTTAAACGGGAGCTCAAACCGTATTACTAAAACCCCTAAAGATATTTCTTTAGCTCTCTCGCCTAATGCATGCCTCCCTCTGTAATTATTTAATGTCTTATGCACAGAAGGATTAAAATCTGCTCCGTAGTAATAGCCATCTGCACGGCAAGCAGCTAAAGAAGACATCTTCGCTAACCCTCCTGCTGCTGCTGCTGCTGCTGCTGCTGCTGTTGCTGCTGCTGCTGCTGTTGCTGCTGCTGCTGTTGCTGCTGCTGCTGCTGTTGTTGTTGCTGGTGTTGCTGCTGCTGATTATGATAATAATGACGATGATGCTGATGAAACTGCGGTGCTTCTTGCCGCTGAGGAGGCCGATAAGGTTGCTGCTGCCTAAGGTTGCTGCTGCTGCTGCTGACGAACTGCTGCTGCGCCTCTACAGCGCAGCCTCGTCCTGCATGCGCTACAACGTGAATTAATGCGGTTGCTGCCCTGCAGCAGCAACCGCTCTCAGCTTCTAGCAGCAGCACCACCAGCTGCTGCCGCAGCGCCTGCAGCAACGGCAGCAGCAGTAACAGCAGCAGCAGCGGCGGCTGCCGCTGCCGGTACGGAGATAAAGACGATCAAACAAGCGCTTCGAAGAGTCTCCTGTTCCCAGCAAGAGAAGGAAAGACTAGAAGCAAACAGAAACGAGAGAAGAAGTGTATATACAACCCAGGGACCCAGGGGCTAGCAGTGAGCGTCCAAGGGCAGTCCGGCGGCCCTGACAGGAGCCACCCGATTGAAAGGCGCAAAAAACAAACAAAAAAAGAAGTAAAAATAAAGAAATATGCAGAAAATAGAGAAGCAAACGAAGGTTGAGCTGTCGATACACCCCAGCAGCAAGCCGTGCCGCTGCTGTTGGCTGCAGGAGAGACGAGGCAAAGTTTTTCGAAATAAAGCACAAGAAAAGAAACAATAAATCGAAAATTTTGTTTAAGTACAATAAATAATGCAGATTGACTACTTTAAATGCTCTACTGAATGTAGAAGCTGCGTAGACACCTGAAAAATTTTCTTAGGCGAATGCAGCTGGGGCTGCATGCAGATAAATGCAAATAGAGATTAAAAATATATATAATCAAATATAAATGTAAAATTATATCGAATTCACTTTGTTTATCTCAATTCTCCTGAATTCCCTCTTCATCCTGTCTATGTGTGCGGCCGACCTCTCAAGGATTAGGGTTTAGGGTTTAGGGTTTAGGGTTTAGGTTTTAGGGTTTAGTGTGTAAAACTGGTTTTACCTTCAGCAGAGGACAGCCATGCATTCTCTTCCCTTCCTCCTCCCTTCCCCTCTCCGCCCTCGCCCCTCTAAACCCTAAACCCTAAACCCTAAACCCTAAACAATGGCGCCTTTTGCGAAGGGGTTTCCGCGGCCTCGGAGCCGCAAGATGCGCTCGCTGTATTCAATAGGGGAGTCAATAAACCCGCCAGACCCTCGGCGTCGGCCTCCTCCTTCTCTTCTTGACCCGCCTCCTGCTGTTGCCCCCTTAAAGAAAGGAATCCCACAGTTAAACCCGCAATTCGATACTCTCAACACCATCGTAAACCCTAAACCCTAAACCCTAAACCCTAAACCCTAAACTTAAAACACTACAAACAAAATACCACCTACACCCAGAAACCTACACGTGACTAAACCCTAAACCCTAAACCTTGAATTCGAATGCATCGCTTGCACAGTCACCTCTCCCACATCGCAGCATTATTATTCGAAGTATTTAGGGTTTAGGGTTTAGGGTTTAGGGTTTGTGGTTTGTGGTTTTCAGGTGACAGGGTTTAGAAAATATCAGCCGCCGCCTGAAAAGTTGTCGAATTTACGTCGCGAATACACCGCAAAAAATTTTCACGAATTGTTTGGACGATTTCGCTTCCAAATCACAGGCCGCTTCCCCTGTTAGTCCTGCTGCTGCTGCTGCTGCTGCTGCTGGTGCTGCTGCTGCTGCTGCTGCTGGTGCTGCTGCTGCTGCTGCTGCTGGTGCTGCTGCTGCTGCTGCTGCTGATGAGGCTGAGGCTGCTGAGGCTGATGCTGCTGCTGCTGCTGCTGCTGCTGCTGCTGAGGCTGCTTAGGCTGATGCTGAGGCTGCTGAGGCTGCTGCTGCTGCTGATGCTGCTGCTGAGGCTGATGCTGAGGCTGCTAAAGCTGCTGCTGAAGCTGCTGCTGCTGAGGCTGATGAGGCTGCTGCTGATGCTGCTGCTGCACTTCTTTTTGCTGCTGTTTCAACTATGGGAGGTGCTGCATCTAATTGCCTTAGAGCTGCAGCAAGGTTATTTCTTGCTGCTGTCGCCGTTGCTGCTGCTCCTCGTAGCTTCTGATATCTGGGTCAGCATCAGCATCAGCATCAGCAGCAGCATCAGCAGCAGCAGCAGCAGCGGTGCACTTGTGTGCTGCAGACAATGGAGATGTATTTAGAGACAAGATGCTTCGGGTGTCTCGCGACCTCTTCCTCGTAGGATGGATAAAATGCAGAAGCAAATTCGCAATCGGACATGTCAGACTCCTGCTGCTGTTGCTGCTGCTGCTGCTGCTGCTGTTGCTGCTGCTGTTGCTGCTGTTGCTGCTGCTGCTGCTGCTGCTGTTTGCTTGCTGCATTGTTTTGCCGCCGCTGCTTTCCGTAGTTGCTGCTGCAGCATTTGCTGCTGCGACGGTGGCGGCAGCCCCTAATATGAATGGAGCATATTGCTGCTGCTGCTGCTGCTGCTGCTGCTTCTGCTACTTCTGCTGCTGCTGCTGCAGGTGCAGGGAGACGTTTACGCTTTGTCTTACTTTCGTCGATGGATGGAGCGGCATGCAGAAGAAGAAATAAAGTGCTGCTCCTTTACAGAGGAGACAATAGGGCTGCAAAAGCTTGACTACGAGTCCGACCTATACCCTAAACCCTAAACCCTAAACCCTAAGGGGCTTCCCTCAATACCCCAAGACGCACGCAAACAAACCCTAAACCATAAACCCTCAAACTTGGAGGTTTGAGGGTTTAGGGTTTAGGGTTTGTACTCTGACTGAACGTACACCTCGCAGTCGGCAGACGCTCACCAACCACTAAACCCTAAACCCTAAACCCTAAACCCTAATGTGGTGCTTTACCTGCTGCTGTTTGGCTTCAGGCAAATGGCTGCCGTGAATGACTACCGCAGTCCCGCGAAGAAGAAGCTGCACATGCTCTTGGTAAACCCTAAACCCTAAACCCTAAACCCTAAAGAGTGCATTATTTGTGTCTGTTCTATTATTACCCTTTGAATCTCTCTACTGTCTCCTTTGTTTCTTTTGTCTGTCTCCGTTTGTTTGCTGCTGCAGTCAGCAGAGAGACAGAAGGCCCATCAGTTAGAAAGAGACGCCCAAAGGAGAGCAGCAAACTACAGAGACTACCTCGACGCACACTGTCTCCAAGACTATTAACACCAGCAGCAGCAGCAGCAGCAGCAGCAGCACAGGCGAGCTAGGGGAGACGGCATATGGGGCGAAGAGCTGCCGCCTTAGCCTTACGGGCCCATATGTTGTGCAGCTGGATGGTTTGCCAGCTAGCTAGCTAGCTAGTTAGCTAGCTAGCTAGTTAGTTAGTTAGCTAGCTAGCTAGCTGCTTCAAGTGAATTAAAAAAACAGGTTTTTCGAATGTGTGGGGTGCTGGGATCGTGTGGGATCGTCTCCCCCCAAGGAAAGACCGCCAGTTGACGAGCAAACCCAAACAGACCCCACCCAGCTAGCTACTCGGGTAGCTACTCAGCTAGCCCTATAGCTAGCCATCCAGCTAGCCACTCAGCTAGTTACGGTTACCCTGCATGGCGAGGCAGCCAGCGACGTGCCGCTAGCTAGCTGGCCAGTTAGCTAGCTAGCTAGCTAGCTTTCCGTCTACCTATCTATCAACCTCGCTGGCTAGCTAGCGAGCTAGCTAGCCAGCTAACTATCTGCATACCTGTTTAGGTAACTAGCTATCTACCTACCTAGTTGCCTAGCTCCCAGTACACCTGTCCACCCGCACAGCTAGCCAGCTAGCTAGCTAGCCAGATAGCTAGCCAATCGCCTAGCTAGCTAGCATGCCCTATGTTGAGGTCCCATCGGGATCGGGAGCAGACGCCTCCTCTACACACTTGAGGCAGTACCTTTCAAATTCTTCCGTTGCTGCTGCTACTGCGGCTGCTGCTGCTGCTGCTGCTGCTGCTGGAGTCGCTGCTGCTGTCGTTGCTGCTGTAGTAGGCGCAACAGAAGCAGCATTTGCGCGTTCCCATTTGTGAATATCTGCAGCAGAAAACAAAAGGGGGGGAACAGCGGCGTGTACAGACAACTAAACGGAACTTGTTGCTGCAACTTGCCGCTGCTGCTGCTGCTGCTGCTGCTGCTGCCGCTGCTGCTGCTGCTGCTCACCTTTAAGGATTTCAGCCTTCCGCCGACTCCACAGACGCCCTAGCTGAGACTTCGCCTCTGCAGAACGAACATTCTAGGGTTTGGCTAGGGTTTAGGGTTTAGGGTTTAGGGTTTAGAAAGTGCTCCCATGCAACTCCCCGGTCCCATGCAGCCACGTGCTGAGAAGGTTCCCTGTCTGTCTGGAATTAACGCTTTAGGGTTTAGGGTTTAGGGTTTAGAGGCCCTCCTACCTGCAGGCAGCCCGCTGGCGACGCCTTTCAGTGTCCTGTGCACCACCTCTCTTAGCCTCACGTCAGCAGCAGCAGCAGCAGATGTAGCAGCAGCAGCAGCAGCAGGAGCTGCTGCATCTGCTGCTGCTGTTACTGCTACATCTGCTGCAGCAGGAGCTGCTGCATCTGCTGCTGCTGCAGCAGATTCAGGTGATGGCGAGCTAGTGGGGTCCTCACAGCAGGCCCCCTCAACAAGGGGTGAGCAGCCACCAGGGCCCTTGGGGGCCCCTAAAGGACCCCTGGGGGCCCCTAAAGGGCCCCTGGGGGCCCCTAGAGGGCAGCTGGGGGCCCCTAAAGGGCCCCTGGGGGCCCCTAGAGGGCAGCTGGGGGCCCCTAAGGGGCCCCTGGAGGCCGCTAAAAGGCCCCCGGAGGCCCCTAATGGGCTGCTGGGGGCCCCTGAAGGGCCGCTGGGGGGCCCTAAAGGGCAGCTGGGGGCCCCTAAGGAGCAGCTCGGGGCCCGTGAAGGGCCGCTGGGGGCTTCTAAGGGGCAGCTGGGGGCCCCCAAGGAGCAGCTGGGGGCCCCTTGGGGGCCCCTGGGGGCCCCTAGAGGACCCCTAGGGGCCCCCACAGGAGGAGGGGGCCTCCAGAGAGGCAATATGCCTTCGTGAGCGGCTTTGACGAGGAGTTGCACCTAAAACGAAGAAGAGCAGAGAAGTGAAGATGTTCAATTGAAAGATGCAAGACGTTCAAGGGTTTAGTAGGGTGTAGGGTTTAGGGTTTGCTAAGTATTGATAGGGTTTAGCGTTTGCTAGGGATTAGGGCTTAGGGTTTAGGGTTTAGGGTTTACCTTATAGGGTGTATCCCCTGTAAGCATCCAAAGCGGCGGAGAAGACCGCCAACCACCACAGGTGTTGCTGCTGCTGCTGCTGCTCTCGTTGCTTCTGCTTTTGCTGCTGCTGTCCTTGCTGCTGCTGTTGCTGTTAGTGCCCCCGCTGCTGCTGTTGCTGTTGCTGTTGCTGCTGCTGCTGCGCGGTGTACATGCAGCAGCAAGGTCTCTAACGTTTTTATATCTTTTTATCGACGCCTCGTGAGCAGCAAGAAGAGAGACTCCTATATTATCCCGCCGAGAGATGCAGCGAGAAAGAGGTGTATACACCCAAAGCTGGACAAACCCACAACCCCCTGCATGCAAGCAAACCCTAAACCCTAAACCCTAAACCCTAAACCCTAAACCCTAAACCTTTGATACGGTGAGGGGCTTGCATATACTCCTTGCTTTTTTATTTCTGTTGATCTACAGGAGGCGGCTATAAGGGCGACTATGGTTCAGGGTTTGGAGGTGAGGGTTTAGGGTTTAGGATTTAGAGGTGAAAGTTTAGGGTTTAGGGTTTAGGGTTTAGAGTAGGTCTTACATGTTCGCGCCAGGTTAAAGAAAGGCTTCCGGAAGGAAGCGAGGTGATGGGTGTCGTCGATCACCAGCAGCATTCTCCTGCAGCTGCTGCTGCTGTTGCTGCTGCTGCTGCTGCGATTGCGGCAGCAGCAAGAAGCAGCAAGTTTGCTGCGCCTTTCTGCATGCGCCTGCAGCAGCTCTGCCACGAGTAGTGGGGCTGTACGTCGCGCAGCTTTCCATCGAGATGGATCGAAAGAAGACGATCCCAGGGGAGACGATCCCAAGGGAGTCGATCCCAGGGGAGACGATCCCAGGGGAGTCGATCCCAGGGGAGACGATCCCAGGGCGCCTTTGCTTACGGTGGCATCTTCTGCCTTTTCCAGCGCGTCAACCTCCAACCAAACGACATCTAAACCCCACAGACCCTTGGGATCGTCTCCTCTGGGATCGTCTCCCCTGGGATCGTCTGCAGCAGCAGACGCGTCAGCTGCTGCTGCTGCAGCAGAAGCAACAACGGGCGTCCTAGCGGCTTTGTCTATTTCGTCTCGGTGCAGCAAATTCTCTCCTTTGGCTTCTGCTTGCTGCTGCGTCTGCTGCAGGGTCCCCAGCGACCCCTGGAGGCAGCAGCAGCTGGAGCAGCAGCAGCAGCAGCAGCAGCACGCAGCATCATTTTCTAACTTTTGTGCTGCTGCGTCTACTGGTGCGTCTTCTGTGGTGGTTGGTGCTGTTGTTGCTGCTGCTGCTGTTGCTGCTGTTGCTGCTGTTGCTGCTGCTGCAGCTAGTGAGTGTCTCCTCTGTCTGGGGAGACGAGAAGGGAGACAACTCAGCTTGGCTAGCTGAGCAGCTAGCGACGACTTCCCGCTGCCGGGGACCCCACACAGCAGCAGCAAACAGCAGTCAGAACCACCGCATGCACAGCACTCCAAAGGCCTCCTGCTGCTGTTGCTGCTGCTGCTGCTGCTCCTACTAGTGTTGTTGCTGATACTGCTATTACTGGCGCTGCTGCTGCTGTTACTACTGTTGCTGCTGCTACTGCTACTACTGCTGTTGTTGCTGTCGTTGTTGCTGTCGTTGTTGCCGCTGCTACAAATGTTGCTGCTGCTCCTGATATTGCTGCTGCTGCTGCTAGTGTTGCTGCAGCTCGAGGGCGACGAGGGATCAGATAGCGGCTTCAAATATCCCATTGAGAGCGCTGCTAGAGGCCCCCCCTGCTGGTGCCGCTGCTGCTGTTGCTGCTGCTGCTGTTGCTGCTGCTGCTGTTGCTGCTGTTGTTGCTGCCGCTGCTGCTGCTCATGTTGTTCCTCTGGCTAGGCTGTTTGTGTTAATGAAGGAAGAAAAGGCTTATGAAGGTGTGAAGCCCTCTTTGTTAAGAAAGCCCCCCCGTGAGCTTCTCCTAAAGCGAGGGTTTAGGGTTTAGGGTTTAGGGTTTAGGGTTTACAAGCCTTCAAAAACGCCATCTGCATCTTTTAAGGTTTATTTGCTGTTAGTAATTAAAAATAACTTCTTTTAATTAGTTTTTTTGTAATTTTACTCTAAGAAGCTGCACCAGCCCCGCTGGCAGGGCTTGTTGCATGCAGCAGCCTGCTGCTGCTGCGGCTGCTGCGGCTGCTGCTGCATGCTGCTGCTGCTGCATGCTGCTGCTGCAGTGTTAGATGTTGGCTGCTAAGGAGTTATAGAAAAATACATTTTTTGCTGTCAACGGGAACGTCAATCCCCTGCGTTGCTGCAGGAGGGGCTGAGACCTCTCAGCAGCAGCAGCAGCAGCAGCAGCAGAAGCAGCAAGTACAGCAGCAGCGGCAGCAGCAGCAGCAGGAATGCTAGCGGCAACACACCATGGCAACAGCCGAAGAAGGCGGGCCCAGTGACCCCGCGGGGCCCCCGGGGTTGGAGGCTCTCGAGGAGACGCAGCAGCAGCAGCAGCAGCAGCAGCAGCAGGAAGAAGAGCAGCAGGAGGAAGGCGAGGAGTCTGAGGAGCATGAAGGAGAAGAACATGAAGAGCAGCAAGAAGGGGAGGGTGAGCGTCCGCAGGATGATGAACAGCAGCAGCAGCAGCAGCAGCAGCAGCAGCAGCAGCAGCAGGATGACGACGAGCAGCTGCAGGCCTCCGATGGGGGAGCAGATCGCAAGAGCCGCAAGAAGCGAAGGAGACACCAGAAGGGGGACCGCAGCAGCAGCAGCAGCAGCAGGAAGAAGAAGAGAAGGCTAAAGGAGAAGAAGGCCTCCAGGAAGAAGCGCAGCAGCAAGAGGATGAGGCAGCAGCAGCAGCAGCAGCGAGGCAGCAGCGGCAGCAGCAGCGACGACAGCTCAGAAGAAGAAGACATTGAAGATGAGGAAGCAATATTAAGAGAAGAGATGAAGGGTTTTATTGTCTCCGAGGCGGAGAGCGACAGCAGCAGCAGCAGCAGCAGCAGCAGCAGCAGCAGCCAAGCCGATGATGAAGCACCTGCTCTAGATGAAGAAGACTTAGATCTAATAGCAGAAAATACAGGGCTGCTTGTAGATACTGGGGGCCCCTCTTCTCAGCAGCAGCAGCAGCAGCAGCAGCAGGGGGATACCGACACAGAGGATGGGGCGTTGCAGCAGCAGCAGCAGTTCCGGCGCCTAAAGAAGGCAGCAGCAACAACAACAGCAGCAGCAGCAGCAGAAAAGGAGACACGTCGCAGCGGAGTCAGCGGTAGTGAAGCAAATGCAGCAGCAGACACCAAGGGAGACAGTTTGTTTGCAGGCGAGGAAGAGACAGAAGATGAAGCAGAAGAAGCAGCAGCTTGGGAAGAAGAAGAAGAAGAAGCAGCAGCAGCAGCAGCAGCAGCAGCAGGGTCTTCCCAGCGGCTTGCTGATGTCTGGTCGCTTGTCTATGATTGCTTTGGAGACATCGATGCCGTCATTAACATCTTATGCGATAACAGGCAAACCCTAAACCCTAAACCCTAAACCCTAAACCCTACTGGCTAAGTCGCATGTCATAAACCCTAAACCCTTCACTCCAAACGCTAAACCCTACACCCCACACTCTAAACCCTAGAGTCTAAACCCTAAACCCTACGGTCTGCACCCTAAACCCTAGAGCCTAAACCCTAAACTCTAGAGTCTAAACCCTAAACCCTCAGTGAAGGCAGGTCTCTAAAGGAACAGCAATAAACTCTAATAAACGCCTAGAGGGATTGCGACCCGCAACCTAGGGTTTAGGGTTTAGGGTTTAGGGTTTATGAGTTTGTTCAGACCTCGGCCTCGAGGCGAGGCGGAGCTACGTCGGTCTGAGGAGCGTTTAGGGTTAGAGGATCGACGTGGTGCTGCAGCAGCAGCAGCAGCAGCAGCAGGGGGAGAGGCTGGCATGGCGGGAGCAGGAGCTGCCCCTGCAGCAGCAGCAGCAACAGCAGCAAAGAGCTGCTGGGAGAGGTTAGGAGAGCCTGATGAATTAGATGTGGGGCTGTCGACAGCAAGGGATGCAGCAATTGCTGCAGCAGATTTCCCTGAGAGACTTCAGCTCAGATTCGCAAACAGACCCAAGGCCTCGCAGGTGCTGCTGCTGCTGCTGCTGCTGGTTCTGCTGCTGCTGCTGCTGCTTGTTCTGCTGTGCTGCTGCTCCTGCTTTTGCTGCTACTGCTGCTGCTGGTTGTGCTGCTGCTGGTTCTGCTGCTTCAGCTGGTTCTGCTTGGTGTGCTGTTTGTGTTGCCGGTGTCGCTGCTGCTGCTTGTGGAGCTGTTGCTGCTGTTGCTGCTGTTGCTGCTTCTGGAGTTGCTGTTTCTGCTGCTGCTGCTGTTGCTGCTGTTGTCGGCTCAATCCTTTTCTTGCCGTAGCTGCTGCTGCGACCTCAGCGTTGGTTGATGCAGCCTCTTCACCTGCTGTTTCTGCTGCTTGTGCTGCTGCTGCTGCTGCTGCTGCTGCTGCTGCTGCTGCTTGGGGTGTACAGGCAGCACTTGCAGCGGAGTCTGTGTGGGTGTCACGGGTGCTGCTGTCTGAGTTTGCTGCTGACTTGTCTCTTGAAAATTTACTACAGCGATATGAAGATGCATTTGGAGGCTGCTGCTTGCTGCAGCGCCCCCCTGAGGTGGACGTACAGCAGAAGGTGCTGCTGCTGCTGCAGCTCCTGCTGCAGCAGGGATTTGAGGTTGTCTTTATCTTGCAGCAGCGCATGCATTTGCTGTCTCCTCCTCTAAATGAAGCAATGATATGGAGGGTTTTTGAATTAGATAGACAGTACTGGCGGCTACGAGCAGCAAAGGTAAAGCTGCTGCAGCTGGGCGTCACGCTGCAGCAGCAGCAGCAGCTGCAGGTGCAGCAAGGTGATGATGCTGCTGCTGCACAGACACCTGAAGGAATAAAAGAGATGCTTCAAAAAATGCTGAGAGACGCAGAGACAGAACAAGATATCGATGATGTACGTGTACATGTCTTAACCTACTTCCACCCCCAGCTTGCTGCTGCTGCTGCTGCTGCTAAGCAGAAGCGCAACGGAGACTTGAAGACACTGGATGCAGACGAGCAGCAGCAGCTGCTGCAGCATAACTCGTCAGAGGGCGAGCTGCAGCATGATGAGCTCCAGCAAGAAGAACTGCAGCAGCAGCAACTGCTGCAGCAGGAGGAGCCGCAGCAGCAGGAAGACGAAACCTTCCTGCAGCAGCAGCAACAGCAGCAGGAGGAGGAGCAGCAGCAGCAGCAGTACGAACAGCAGACTGCTCAGGAAGCTTCAGGAAGCGAGCCTCAGCAAATACCCCACGGCAGCAGCAGCAACAGCAGCAGCAGCAACGGAGATGATAACGTGTGGGCTGCCACCCAGGACGGCCCAGCAGCAGCAGCAGCAGCAGCAGCAGCAGCAGAAGATGCTCCCCTCTGCTCCGTTCCCTTCGACCCTCTGAAGGGAGAAGCTGCTGCTGCTGGACACTGGCAGCAGCAGCAGCAGCAGCAGCAAAGTGTAGGCGAGCAGAAGCTTTCCGCAGATCAGCAGCACGTGCTGCGGGACCTGCAGCAGCTGTACCTTCAGCAAGGAGACGAGCAGCCACAGCAGGAGGAGCTGCTGCTGCAGCAGCAAGAGCAGCTGCAGCAGCAGCAGCAGCAGCTAGACCTGGAGGAGCCCCTAGGGGGCTCGCAGCTCTTCCAACATGAAGAAGTGCTGCAGCAGCAGCCTCCAGAAGCAGACGCAGCAGAAGCAGCTGAAGCTGCAGTGCAGCAGCCAGACGCAGCAGCAGCAGCAGTTGCGCCCCTTGATGATGCTGCTGCTGCCGCTGCTGCTGTGCAGCACGCAGCAGCAGCAGCAGCTGCCGCGGCCCAGGCAGCAGAAACAAACGATGATGCAGCCACAGGGCAATCGGACTCAGCAGCAGCTGCTGCTACAGCATCAGCAACTGAAGCAGCAGCCACTGCTGCAGGAGCAGCAACTGAAGCAGCAGCAGCAGCAACAGAGGCAGCAGTAGTAGCAACAGAAGCAGCAGCGGCAGCAACAGAAGCAGCAGCACTACCAGATGCAGCAGCAGCCAATGAAGGAACAGCGGCAGCAGAGACAACAGCAGCAGCACAAGCAACAGAAGCAGCAGAAGCAGCAGAAGCAACAACAGCAACACAAACTTCTCCTGCAGCAACAGCCACGTCTTCCTCACGGCCGCATGCATCTAAGTGGGATCAGCCGCCACCGCAGCAGCAGCAGCAGCAGCAGCAGCAGCAGCAGCAGCAGCAAGACGGGGGCGCTCAGTCAAGGGAGCCTGACAGCAGCGGCGGCGGCGACAGCAGCAGCAGCAGCAGCAGCACGACAGCAGGGACTTCGAGGCCCTTTTCTTCTCGCTGGGGGCAGCGCGAGCCGAGGCCAGCAGCAGCAGCAGCAACAAAGAAGAAAGGGTTATCTGCAGCAGCAGTAGCAGCAGCAGCAGCAGAAGAGTATTTCGGCGTATCTGTATCCCAAGAGCCGCCGGCAGATGCAGCAGCAGCAGCGGCAGCAAGCGCGGAGCAAACCGCAGCAGCAACGCAGCCGGCAACAGCAGCAACAGCAGCAAAGACGCGGTCTCCACGGGGTTTATCTGCTGCAGCAGTGGCAGCAGCAGCAGCAGCAGAGTATTTCGGTGATGGTTTTTCGCAAGACAGCCAAATGGACGTAGACGGGCGCCCCAGCAGCAGCAGCAGCAGCTACAGCAGCAGCAGCTACAGCAGCAGCAGCTACAGCAGCAGCAGCAGCAGCAGCAGCAGCAGTAGCAGGGCACGGAGCTCTTTCGGAATGAAGAGAGGGTTTGGAGGTGCGTTTGAATTAACTCAAGAGCAGCTTGCTGCAGCAGCAAAAGAGGAGGAGGAGCTGCAGCAGCTGCTGACAGCAGCACAAGAAGAAGAATGGAACGACGCAGCAGCAGCAGTTGCTGCAGCAGCAGCAGCAAACAAACCCCTCTCAGCCAAGGAGATTTCTCCAGCAGACGCAATCGAGGTACTCCCCAATGCTGCTGCTGTTGCTGCTGCTGCTGCTGCGGCTGCTGCTGCTGCTGTTGTTGCTGCTGTTGCTGCTGCTGTTGTTGCTGCTATTGTTGTTGTTGTTGCTGCTGCCGGCGGTGGGTATAGGGTGCTGTTGCCGCTGCTGCTGCTGCTGCTGTCTGGTTTGCTGCTGCTGTTGTGTGGCGTAGTTTGCTGCTGCTGCTGGAGTTTGCTGCTGTTTGTTGCTTTTAGCTGCAGCAGCAGCATTTGTTTGTTTTGCTTGTGCTGCAGCTCGCTCATCGCTACAACTTAGCTGAAGTGCTGCGTCCCTTCTTATTAGATGCTGCTGCTTTTATTGAGAATTTAAACTGTCTCTGCTTTAACTCTGAGTCCCCTCTGCTGCCAGGGCCTCATTTGCTGCTGCCTCAGCAGCCGCAGTCTCCTCCTCCTTTGATACCGTTGGTATCTGAGGCGGAAGCAGCAGCAGCAGCAGCAGGTGCAGCAGCAGCAGCAGCAGCAGCAGCAGGAGCAGCAGCAGCAGCAACAGCAGCAGAGCTGCAGCTAGAGCTCTCTGCTGCAGCATGGGCGTCGCAGTGGCTGAGCGGCCCCTTCTCTTCAGGGTCTCAGGTGCTGTCTCTGCTGCTACAAAACGAGGTTAAGCGTTTATTTAATAATTTTAAACTACGGAGATTGCTGCGGACAAAAGTGCTGTCCCTGCTCTCTGTCTCCTTTATTACAACTCCACAAGGAGAAGCAAATACAGACCCTGCTAAACCCTGTTGGATAGCTCGCAGGCTTTGGCGTTTACCTGCAAACAAATTCATACAGGAGGCCAGTCATAAACCCTAAACCCTAAACCCTAAACCCTAAACCCTAAACCCTAGGGGTTGCAGCCAGCAGGCCTTCTCCACCTGTCTCCTTCCTCTTCTTCGCTGCTTTTTAAACCAATTCAAAAGAAACATTTGCTGTCAATCTAGTGCTGTTTAGGGTCTAGGGTTTAGGGTTTAGGGTTTAGGGTTTAGGGTTTGCGGGTGCGCAGATGCTGCCGGAGTTCACAGAGAAGCCTTCGTGGGTCCCTTGGCATGAGAGGGTGAGGCGATCACAGCAGCAGCAGCAGCAGCAGCAGCAGCAGCAGCACCTGCTGCAGCAAGACCCGCTGCATAGGCCGAAGCGTCTGCGCGGTATTTTTGACAGCAGAAGAGACAACCCCGTTGGCTCTCTCTTTCTCCAGGTAAACCCTAAACCCTAAACCCTAGCCCCCATAAACCCTAAACCCTAACTCCGCTAAACCCTAAACCCTAGCTATCTCCGTTAAACTCTAAACCCTAAACCCTTGCGCTGCTAGCGAATTCTCGCGTGTTGGGGGCTCGGAAGACCTACGAGGCCCTGTGCGCCTCCTCCTCATGCTGCTGCTGTTGCTGCTGCTGCTGCTGCTGCTGCTGCTGCAGATTCAGCAGCTGGAGAAGCAAGGAGAGGGGGTTCTTGTGCTGCACCCTTTGGCTGGGGAGACGGCACCTTGGAGACAGAAAGAGTTTCTAAAGAGACACGCAGATGCGCTGCAGGAGCAGAAGCTGCTGCGGGTAGGTAGTGCTGCAGCAGGCAGCAGCAGCAGCAGCAGCAGCTACATGCGAGAGCTGCAGCAGCAAAAGGAGTTTCTCGATAGCGAGCAGCAAAAGTTTGAAGAGGCAGAGAGACAAGACCAGCAGCAAATAGAGACACTCCTGACGCAGATGCTGCATGCATACTCTCCTTTTGCTGCTGCCCTCACCACCAACAGCAGCAGCAGCAGCAGCAGCAGCAGCGGCGGCGGCGGCGTCAGCATAAACCGCAGCGCAGGGGACGAACTTGTTGCTGCTGCCCCTTGGGTGTACATACAGCGTATGATTCTAACGCGGCTGCTGCTGCATGAAGTGCTGCCTGCAGCAAAGAGAGAAATAAAAAATAAATTAATTACGCTGTCACAAGAAGCAGTGCTTAGAGATTGTCAGGATATGTTAGACTTTAAACTAAGCCTGCAGCCGCTGCGGCTGTCTCCTCAGCAGCAGCAGCAGCGGCAGCAGCAACTCATTGATGGGCGCAACAGCAGCAGCGACAGCAGCAGCAGCGACAGCAGCAGCAGCAGCGAATCGGAGGCTCCGGATTCTGCTGCAGTGTCTCCTTCTCAGAGGCGAAGAAAGAGACAGCAGCAGCGACAGAGACAGCAACAGCGGCAGCAGAGACTAGCAGCAGATCCTGCTGCTCTTGATTGTCTCTCTCTTGTAGTTCAGCACCTCCCTTTAGATAAGAGAGGCCGCAGCAGCAGCGCAGCAACAGCAGCACGTGTGCATGCAGTGCTGCTGAACTCCTTCGGGGAAGTAGAGACACACGAATGCTTCGATCTCCTTTTAAATACCCGTCTACCAGACGACCCGCAGCAGCAGCAGCAGCAGCAGCAGCAGCAGCAAGGAGGGGGAGAGCTTGCATCTGCTGCATCTCAGCAGCAGCAGCAGCAAGGCTTAACTCGAGATCAGCAGCTGGCGCAGCAAGAAGTCCAGCGGCTGCTTCGTTTGTTTCGAACCCGCTACGTGGATGCTGTTGTCGTAGGCGTAAGAGACAGACAGAGTTTGCTGCTGCAGCAGATCTTGAAGCAGCATGTGCTGCAGCAGCTAGCAGCAATTCATAAACCTTTTGCTTTTATTCTTGCTCCTCTCGATATACCTTCGGTTTGGAGCGGCAGCGATAGGGTGCCCGCAACCCTCAGACGCACTATGCCTAGAGAAGCCCTCATGGTAATCTGCTGCTGCTGCTGCTGCTGCTGCTGCTGCTCGTGCTGCTGCTGCTGCTGCTGCGGCTCGTGCTGTTGATGGTGGTGGTGGTGGTGCTGCTGCTGCTCGTGCTGCTGATGGTGGTGGTGCTGCTGCTCGTGCTGCTGCTGCTGCTGCCGCTGCTCATGCTGGTGGTTGTGGTGGTGGTGCTGCTGCTGCTGCTCGTGCTGCTGCTGCTGCTGCTGCTGCTCGTCCTGGTGCAGCTGCTGCTGCTGCTCGTGCTTCTGATGGTGGTGCTGCTGATGGTGATGGTGCTGGTGGTGATGCTACTGCTGCTGCTGCTGACTTGATCGGCTGCTGCTTCTTGCTGCTGCTGTTGCTGCTGCTGCTGTTGCTGCTGCTGTCGTCTCTGCTCGCAGTGCTCTGTGTGTAGGGCGTCCCCTCCTTTTTAATTTAAAATTTGTTTATTTGTTTTTAATCGTTTGATATACCTCCTACTGTCTCCTTTACTGTCTCCTTATGGTTAATATATCTGTTTCTTTTTCTGCTGTCTCTTGCTGCTGCTGCTGTCTCCTTTTGCTGCTGCTGTCTCCTTTTGCTGCAGGCTCTGTCTCTCGCTCGCTTCGTTCAAGACCCTCTGGCTGAAGCAGCAACTCTGTGGGGAGAGGGCTCAGATAATTTGCTGCTGCAGCTGCGTCTTCATCCCTTACAGAACGCCGTAAACCCTAAACCCTAAACCCTAAACCCTTTTATTCACCTCCACAATCACCAGCATCCACACCGCCCACTCCTGCCTTCGGCTTCTGCTGCTGCTGCTGCTGCTGCTGGCGTTGCTTCTGCTGTTGCTGCTGCTGCTGCCGTTGCTGCTACTCTTGCTGCGGCTGCTGCTGCTGCTGTTGCTGGCTGTGGAGCGTATGCATGGAGGCGCGGTTTGCATTGGCTGCTGCTGCTGCTGCTGCTGCTGCTGTTTGGGGTGTACGTACACCGCAGCTACCACGAGATCGGCTTGCTGCTGCATGCGAAGTTGTGATGCTGCGGCTGGTTGGGGATTGCGGCGTTGACCTGCGACGCTGCTTGCGGCTGCACAGCAGCAGCAGCAGCAGCAGCAGCAGCAGCAGAGCAGCAGCTGTTCTACAGTTCGTTCCAGGGCTCGGACCCCGCAAAGCAGAACGCCTGCTTAACCTCCTCAAATCATCAACCCTTGTTGTAAACCCTAAACCCTAAACCCTAAACCCTAAGACTCTAATAACCTCCTCAAGTCCTCAACCCTTGTCGTAAACCCTAGACCCTAAACCCTAAGAGTTTAATAACCTCCTCAAATGTGTATAGTGTATAATGCATGGTTTAGCCTCTAGTATTTGATGTTCCGTGAGCAATATTTAGGGTATTAGGGTTTAGGGTTTAGGGTTTAAGGTTTAGGGTTTAGGGTTTAGTGTTTAGGGTTTAGGGTTTGGTTGCAGATGAAGTCTCAGCTGTGCATGGGTGAAGACAGCGAGGAGTCAGAGGCTGAGTCTCCGCGCTCAGTATTAGGAGAACGAAGAAGCAGCAAGGGTTTAGGGTTTAGGGTTTTCTCAAACTGTGTTTCGTTTCTGAATCTAAGAGCAGAGACAGCAGCAGCAGAGACAGATACACTTGATGGTGAGGGCTTGCTGCTGCTGCTGTTCTTTTATTTCTTTATTTATTTATTTATTTATTTATTTATTTATTTATTTGTTTATTTATTTACATCTTTATTTGTTTATCTGTTTATTTGTTTATATCTTTCTTTCCTTCTTTGCCCTTTGTTTATTTATTTATTTGTTTATTTATTTATTTATTTATTTATTTATTTGTTTGTTTGTTTATTTTTTTATATCTTTAGTCTGTCTCTTTCTCTGTCTCTGTCTCCGTCTGTCTGTCTCCGTCTGTCTTCTTCTTTGCTTCTGTCTTGCTTCGTCTCTCTGTCTCATTTATTTATTTATTTATTTATTTATTTATTTATTGTCTTTACTTCTTTCTTTGTTTATCTCTTTATCTCTCTGTCTCTTTACCCCTTTATTTATTTATATCTTTTATTTATTTATTTATTATTTATTTATTTGTGCTTCTGTCTCCTTGGAGAGACAAACAAAGAAATACAAACAAACAGACAGCAGCCCTTTTAATAGAGACACCTCATACCCCAAGCAAGCAAGCAGCAGCAGCAGCAGCAGCAGCAGCAGTAGGAGCAACAGCAGCAGCATCATCAGCATCAACAGCAGCAGCATCAGCAGCAACAGCAACAGCAGCAAGATCAGCATCATCAACATCAACAGCAGCAGCAGCAGCAGCACTAACAGCAGCAGCAGCAAGATGTTGTGTGTTTATGTGCAGCTCTAGATTCTACTCGCGTACACCCCACAGACATCAGCAATTCAAACAGCTGGTTGCCTCGTCTCTGCCGCGCTGCAATAGAGACACGAAGAGGAGACAAAAAGGAGACAGCAGCAGAAGAGACAGAAGAAGAAGCCGTCGCTGAAGTACTCAAGTACGCCCTACCCTCTAGGGTTTAGGGTTTAGGGTTTAGGGTCTAGGGATAGGGCTTAAGGGTTTAGGGTTTAGGGTTTAGGGTTTAGGGTTTAGGGTTTAGGGTTTAGGGTTTTGGCCGAGACGGCGATGGACGTCTCCACAGCTCACGCCTCTCAGGCGGAACGCTTGGGGTTTAGGGTTTAGGGTTTAGGGTTTAGGGTTTAGGGTTTAGGGTTTGCGTGCAGGGACCCGTCTCTGTTGGATGGGGTTAATTTGAAGGAGTTTGCTGCTTCATTTAAGAACGAAGCAGACGCCGACAGAATTCTGTACGCAGACAAAAGGAGACAGCTTATATTTATTTAAAAGGAGACAGTTTATATTTAGTTAAAAGGAGACAGCTAAAATATCAAAGGAGGCACTATATAAATAAATGGAGACAGTTTATATTTAATAGGAGACAGTTAAGACAAAAGGAGACAGTAAAGACAAAAGGAGACAGTAAAGACAAAAGGAGACAGCTAAGATATGAAGGGAGACAGTTTATAAATACAAGGAGACGCTTATATAGAGGTAGTAAATAATATATTTAATATATTTTATATAATATATCTATCGTATACTATATATTTTATACAGTGTATGCAGTATATACTATATAAAGCAAACAACATAATAAATATATAAATATAAATATATATATATAAATATATAAATGTATATATATAACATACTAAATATAAAAAACAAAAATATAAATATATAAATATATATATATATATAACATAATAACTATAAAAATATAAATAAAAAATAAACATATAAATATAAATATATATATATATATATATTTATATATTTATTTATATATTTATTTATATATTTATTTATATATTTATTTATATATTTATATTTATATTTATATTTATATTTTTTTGTGTTTGTCTTCAGCCCTCACTTACAATTTTTGCGCGGGGAGATGCGTACAGCATTTTATGACAGTCGCGACATATTTACTTCTTTAAGCGACATGGAAGTATTTTATGCTGCAAGCGGCGAGCAAGAAGAAGAGATACAAGAGGGTAGTGCTGTTGCATGTCATGTGGTCTATGCAGCAGGCGTTCGGGTGTATGCTCAGCTTCTGCCCTCTGAAGTAGCTGTCTCCTTTGCGGATCTAAGAGAAATACGGTCTCTTCTCGCTTTAAAACAAAAAGTTACCGCACCAGAACAAGAAGATCTCTCTCCACTAGTTGGTTAGCTTCTGCTGCTGCTGCTGCTGCTGCTGCTGCCGTTGCTGCTGCTGCTGCTGCCGTTGCTGCTGCTGCTCCTGCTGCTGCTGCTGCTGCTCCTGCTGCTCCTGCAGCTCCTGCTGCTCCTGCTGCTGCTGCTGCTGCTGCTCCTGCAGCTCCTGCTGCTGCTGCTCCTGCTGCTGCTGCTGGTACTGCTGCTGCTACTGTTGATGCGGCTGGTGCTGGTGCTGTTGACGTTGCTGCTGCTGCTCCTGCAGCTCCTGCTGCTCCTGCTCCTGCTGCTGCTGCTAGTACTGCTGCTGCTACTGTTGATGCGGCTGGTGCTGGTGCTGTTGCTGCTGGGGTTGGTGTTGCGGCTGTTGTTTCTGCTGCTGTTACTGCTGTTGCTGTTGCTGCTGGTGTTGCTGCTGCTTTTATTGTTGTTGCTGCTGTTGCAGGGGGTGCGTATACGTTTGCAGTTGAGTAAAGGATAATAATTTATATTTGTTTTTTCTGTATTTGTTTGTTTGTTTATTTAGGAGAAGTGCTTCCTGGACGTGTATTAAGGGTTTTATATGATGCTGAGCTGCATAGGGGCTTCCCGTCCTTTAGAGTTTTATGTGTCTGTACACTGCAAGCTGTACGTCATGTGTTGTCTCTTCTTTGCGCAAACTCTCTTCCTAAGAGAGCTTTTGCTTCTTTTATCTCTCCCGCTGCTGCTTGCGATCTTCTAGGCGTCAGAAGAACCCTTAAACTGTACATACACCCCAAACCCTAAACCCTAAACCCTAAACCCTAAACCCTAACCCTTCAGCCATCAAGGCGTCCTACGGGGCTCCAAACCCTAAACCCTAGACCCTAAACTCCAAACCACCCACACACCGCCAGAGGCCAAATGAGTCAACCATCCACAGTTTAGGGTTTAGGGTTTAGGGTTTAGGGTTTAGGGTTTGTTGCTGCAGCGAGCGGGAAGAAGCGCTGACGAATCAGCAGACGCAGCAGCTGCTGCGACACCGCCAAATTCGCCACCCTAATTTTAAACTCATCTCTCATAAAAGGGCGCTGCAGCTGCTGCAGGACCCTTCGGTATGTCCTGCTGCTGCTGCTGCTGTTACCGATGCTGCTGCTGCTGTTACCGATGCTGCTGCTGGTGTTGCTGGCGCTGTTGCTTGTGTTGCTGCTGCTGCTGCTGTGCAGCGCTTATTGCTGTTACTGCCGTGCAGTTTGCTGCTGTTGTTGCTGCCGTTTTTATGTGTTGTCTCTGTCTCTTTCTTGTGTTGTTGTTTCGTAAGGGGGCTGCTGCTGCTTCCTCACCTAAACTTTAAACTCAAGGGTTTAGGGTTTAGGGTTTAGGGTTTAGGGTTTGTGGTTTAGGTGCCGGTGGGTGAGGCATTGTTTCGTCCTGGGGGCAGCCGCGATGGTTTTGTGTTGATGTTGAAGAGCTGCGGAGTCCCCTTCCGCGCACTTTGTCTTCATGTAGAGGAGACAGCAGCAGCAGCAGCACCTGGATCAGCAGCAGCAGCAGCAGGAGCACCTGGAGCAGCAGCAGCACCAGCAACAAGGGAGTTGGTGCTGCTTGGCAGCACTTACGATTCTTTTGATCAAATTATCGCAGTATTCTGCGAGCCCCTTCGCATCAATTTAGAAGAACTCGCGAGACACCCTGTACAACCTCAGTCTGCTGCTGCTGCTGTTGCTGCTGTTGCTGCTGCTCCTGCTGTTGCTCCTTGTGCTGCTGCTGTTGTTAGCGCTGCTGCTGATGCTAGTGCTGCTGCTATGTTGCTTGTGGTGTTGCTGCTAGTGCGCTGCTGCTGCTAGGCTTGCTGCTGCTGCTAGTGCTGCTGCTGCTGCTGCTGCTGCTGCTGGAGTGTGCCAATCTGTCATACAGCCAGCACCTGAATCTCTTCTAGCAGCAGTATTCGCAGCAACAGCACAGCAGCATCACCAGCAGCAGCATCAGCATCAGCTCTATCAACCTCTGCATTATATATACATATATATATATATATATATATATTTATTGATTTATATATTTATTTGTTTATGTTTTGCTGCTTGAATCAGAAATATCGAGCGACGGACTTCTCAACAGCACTACGTGAATTACAGAAAGAAGCAGCAGCAAACCCGGGGTGTATCTCATGGTGTATATTACCTCCTTCTTCGCATGCAGGAAATGCAGCAGAAGAAGATAGTCAAAGGGGGCCCCCAGGGGGCCCCACAGCCTCTGGGGGCCCCTACGATAGATGGGGGGGCCCCCAAGATAGGGGGGGGGGCCCCCAAGATAGGGGAGGGGGCCCCCAATTGAATATGAAGGGGGGTGGTGTTCGTAAGGAGAATCCTCTTCGTTTTCATTTATTAGTTGTGCCTCCAAGACAGGATGAAAGGAGTCAAAAAGATTTGTTTCTTAATGACGGTATTTATGTTGATAAGGCAGGATTTGTCTTGTGGGGACATCGCGAAACTTCTCTCAGAAACCTCATCGCTTGGTGGAAGGAAAAGGGATATTGGAATGTAAGTCTAATATTATATATAATATAATATAATATAGTATAATATAATATAATATATATAATATAATATAATATAATATAATATATATATAATATAATA
>NW_013547792.1:0-1375 GCF_000499425.1 Eimeria acervulina
CAGCAGCAGCAGCAGCAGCAGCAGCAGCAGCAGCAGCAACGTACTCTCCCTCCATTGTATGCCTGTGGTGCCTAGAGCAGCACAAACATAAATATACTGCAGCGAAGAGAAAACAAATAACGATGTGTTGGTTGCGCTTGAAAGCCCTAAGCAGTCCACACACATCACACCCTTCTGCTGCTGCTGCTGCTGCTGCTGCTGCAGGTACTGATTTGGGCTGCTGTTGTTGTTGATGCTGATGCTGTTGCTGTTGCTGCAGGTACTGATTTGGGCTGCTGCTGTTGTTGATGTTGATGCTGCTGCTGCTGCTGCTGCTGATCTTGCTGCAGGAGCGTCTGCTGCAGCAGCAGCAGCAGCAGCAGCAGGGGCTTACCGTGGGCAGGCTGCAGCGCTTGTGACGACATGGAGAGGAATAAAGCGACAAGCTGAAAAGAAACCTGAATTATACCCTAAACCAGCAGCAGCAGCAGCAGAAGCAGAAGCAGCAGCAGCAACAGCAGCAGCAGCAATAGCAATGTATGTGGAAGGCACTAGGCAAGCAAACTAAACCCTAAACCCTAAACCCTAAACCCTAAACCCCAGAAGGAGCACCAACGGCTTAAGTACTGTTGGAGCAGCGACAGCAGCAACAGCAGCAACAGCGGCAACAGCAACAGCAACAGTAGCAACAGCAGCAGCAGCAGCAAAATGACAAGGAAGCCCTAAGAGATATAAAAGAAAAGGAGACAGAGAGTAAATACAGAATAACATAAAAATATATAATAAATAAATATATATATATATATATATATAAACATCTAAATAAACAGAGCAAACTAAACAACTAAACAAAATAATAAAGAAAATGCATTAAAAATATATAAAAACAGATAAAGAGAGACAGAGAAGGAGACAAGTAAAGCAAAAGATACAGCAAAAGATAGAGACGGACAAATTAATATTAAATACTATTAAATGCCGCTCACCTGCCCTACAAGAGATAACAAAACCGGTAAACAAAACAGAGTCTTCTGAGGTGTAGATCTCGATAAAAAGCAGACAGCCTTTGACTCAGACAGAAAAAAAGATAGCGGGAATATCGTCAGCAAATCAACCCACAGATACTGCGAACAAACAAACAAACAAATTTAATCAATTTAATTAATTTAATTTAATCTAATTAGTTACATTAAACTAATTAAACTAAATTAATTATATTAATTTATATTAATTAAATTAATTAAATTGATTAAGTTAAAACAAAGCTGAAAAAAATATAAAAAGATATTTAAAAAGACACAAAAAGACAAATTTAATTTAATTTAATTAAAAATATATATTATATTATATTATATTATATTATATTATATTATATTATATTATATTATATTATATT
>NW_013547791.1:0-2379 GCF_000499425.1 Eimeria acervulina
TTTACAGCCGGTATATATTGCATTGCTGGAAGCAACGTCAACTGGCCAAGCACCTTCACAAGACCGGACATGTAGCTCTGGAGGCCTTACGCAATCGAGCTAGCTGGCCCCCCCGCATTCAGCACTGCAGCATGCATGCCGAACCGTGTAGTGTGCTATTTGCATTAGGCCGGCGAATGCAATGCCCATGCCGTAGCCCGCGAGACGCCCCAGCGGAAACCGGTGGTGCGTCACTATCTTTCTTCTGTCGGTTGCCTGTGGAAACCCAACTGGGCATTGACATTTCATCCTACTCAGGGGACTCGTTTGCCAGTTTGCTGGATAAGCCAGCATCAAGGGATAGCGCGCTGTCTACATCGAATGTTAATGGAAATTTAACCGCCTTGGCAAGCGCCAATGGATTCCAGGAAGTGCGTCGCCAGCATTTCAAGATTTTGGCTGCATGTGCACTTGCCTAAGAGCTATTTCGTGGTTAAAAGCTGACACAATTCTTCAAGCTGGAGCTCACTTTAATTGCTGATGTTGGCAAGAGCTGCTGTCTTGCAATCAACAGGATGGGTTGGGGCTCTGCACGCATCAGCGCCAATAGTAACAGCCTTTTACGCATGGCGTTGGACACACGCACTTTTAGTAGTATGGCAGAGGCGCCGACGTTATATGGATTTCTAAGGCACGTACCAAGGCACGCGAGGCAACAGTATGCAACGAAGATAGTAGGAGCTTACCCCGGGGTTGTGTAGGTGGAGCACTGTGTCATTTTGTGCGTGAGCAGGTATTTAGTGGTGCCCTTAAGCAACCGATGGGCTCGTGTGCGTGCGCGGGAATGGAGGCTGGATAGTGTTTGCTGGTTCATGCTAGGCTGTGTAGCGTTCGGCGTATATTGCCACAAAGGATGTGCGCACAAATGCAAGATGATGTGCAGATGCATGGTAAACGCTGCATTGGATTTGGCAGTTGCAGCGTTGTGTATAGACTGGCCAGTGGGGGGAAGCTAAGTGTGGTTAACATAGTGTAAAGTGTGTGGTAAGAAGTGGTGGGTTTTTGAGTATGGGTTTTGTTTAGGAAGGAGCCGAGGTGATTGGATTTGGCAGCTGCAGCGTCGTGTATTGAGTGGGGGATGCGGGGAGGCTAAGTGGTGGTAATACAGTGTTAAGTGTGTGAGAAGAAGCGGTGGGTTTCTGAGTATGGGTTTTGTTTAGGAAGGAGCCGAAGTGGTATGTTGGGAGTTGGTTTTGAGGATTTGAGTGGCCGATATTTGTTGGAGTGGACGCCTTTGCATACGGCAAGACGAAAAGCAAATGTTGGAGGAAGGTCAGGGGTTGTGTATGTGTAGCACTGTGTCATTTTGTGTGTGCCCTGCTATTTAGTGGTGCGTTTGAGGAGGGGATGCGCTGGTGTGCGTGCGCGGTAATGAAGGCTGGATAGTGTTTGCTGGTTCATGCTAGACTGTGTAGCGTGCGGCGTATATTGCCACACAGGCGGTGCGCATAAATGCAAGACCAGGCGCATATGCGTTTTAAAGGCTGCGTTGTGTAGGTGGAGCACTGTGTCATTTTGTGCGTGAGGAGGTATTTCGTGGTGCGTTTGAGGAAGCGATGCGCTGGTGGGCGTGCACGGTGATGGAGGCTGGATACTGCTCGCTTGTCCATGGTAGGCTGTGTAGCGTTCAGCCTATATTGCGACGCAGCAAGTCGGCATAAATGCAAGATGAGGCGCATATGCGTGTTAAAGGCTGCATTGGATTTGGCAGCTGCAGGGCTGTGGATTGAGTGGGGGATGTTGGTAAGCTAAATGAGGGTAATATAGTGTGAAGTGTGTGGCAAGATTGGCAGCTTTTTGAGTATGGGCTGTGTTCAGGAAGGAGCTGAAGTGATATGTTGGGAGTTGGTTAGGAGGATCTGAGTGGCCGATATTTCTTGGAGTGGATGCCTTTGCATACGGCAAGACGGGCAGCTAATGTTGGAGGAAGGTCAGGTGTTGTGTAGGTGTAGCAGTGTGTCATTTTGTGTGTGAGGAGGTATTTTGTGGTGCGTTTGAGGAGGCGATGCACTCGTGTGGGTGCGCGGTAAGGAGAGTGGATAGTGGTTGCTGGTTCATGCTAGGCTGCGTAGCGTTACGCGTACTTCGTCACGCAGGATGTGCGCATGAACGCGCAATGAGGCTTAGCTGCTTGTTAAACACTGCATTGGATTTGGCAGCTGCACCGTTCGGGATTGACTGGCGGGGGGGGAAGCTAAGTGGGGAAAATATAGTGTGAAGTGTACGACAGGAAGTCTTGGGTTTTTTGAGTATGGGTTTCGTTTGGAAAGGAGCCGAAGTGGTATGTTGGGAGTTGGTTAGGAGGATTTGAGTGGCCGATATTTGTTGGAGTGGACGCCT
>NW_013547790.1:0-1372 GCF_000499425.1 Eimeria acervulina
TTGTTTATTTGTTTTATTTATTTGTTTAAAAAAATCGTCTCCATCGCTGCAGGAAACGGTGTTGGCAGGGTTTGGATAGGTATCATTTATTATTTATTTATTTATTTATTTATTTGTTTGTTTTGTTACTTATTTATTTATTTGTTTATTTGTTTTATTTATTTGTTTAAAAAAATCGTCTCCATCGCTGCAGGAAACGGTGTTGACAGGGTTTGGATATATATTATTTATTATTTATTTATTTATTTATTTGATTTATTTATTTTTATTTGTTTGTTTTATTTATTTATTTGCTTTATTTATTTGTTTATTTATTTATTTGCTTTATTTATTTGTTTTGTTTGTTTTGTTTATGTTGATTATTTGTTTTAATTTGTTTTGATCATTCTCTTCATTTATTTATTTTTTTGCTTTGTTTGTTTGTTTTAATTTATTTGTTTGTTTTATTTGTTTTGTGTGTTTTGTTTGTCATTAAATTAACCAAAATAAAGTAAATTAAATAAAACTAAATGAATGAAAAGAAAAGAAATAAATTAAATTAATTTTTTTGTTTTATTGCAGCTAAAGACGGCCTCGCAACAACACCTGCATGCAGCGCAATAATTCGCTTGAGAGAAAACGGTGCTGCATTTGGAGGGTTTATTTTAACAGCTTCACACAACCCTGGGGGCATTGATGCAGATTTCGGGGTCAAATATAATACTTCTAACGGAGGTATATCATTATATTTAATTGTTTAGAGCACTCTACATTATAGTGCATTCAAAAATCTATCAATAGATGTATATAAATATAGGTTTTTATCTATATATCTATATATCTATATATCTATATATGTATATATATATCTATCTATATATATATCAATGTATACATAAATATGTGTATATTAATATGTAAATATATAAATATGTATATATCGATATATATATATATATATATTTAATGAAAATAATAAATATTGTTTATTTGTTTGTTTATTTATTATGTTTTACTGCAGCTCCTGCATTGGAGACATTAACAAGTGCAATATATGAAAGAACAAAAGTAATAAAAGAAATAAAACATGTGAAGCTATTAGACTTTGATATAGATTCTTACGGGGTAAAAGTATTAATAAAAGAGCAATTCATGGTGAGAGAAGAAAAAAAAATATATTGCATGCATGCATTTGTTATTATTCTTTTTTCTAATTATTTCTTTCAGCATCATTATCTATCAATATCTTTACTCTATTTACTATTAATGTAGTTTTTAACACGCTTCATAATAATACTTTCATAGGAAGATATGCTAATAAATATAATTGTTTTTCAATTCGTAATGCTATATATATTTATATATATTATAATATAAATATATAATTATATAA
>NW_013547789.1:0-1126 GCF_000499425.1 Eimeria acervulina
TTTCTTCTTTAATTCTTTTTTATCCTAAGACACAAACAAGGAGACAGCAAAACTAGCAGCAATATCAGCAGCAGCAGCAGCTGCTGCTGCTGCAGCAGCAACACCCCTCTATCTCAGTCTCGATTCAACGTGCTGCTCCTGCTGCTGCTGCTGCTGTTGCTGCTGTTGCTGGTGCTGCTGTTTTTCCTGCGGCTATGGTTGTTGCTGCTGCGGTTCCTGCTGCTGTTTCTGTTGCTGCTACTGCTACTTGTGCTCTTGCTGCGTCTGCCTCTTGTGCTGCTGCTTCTGCTGCTGCTGCTGCTGCTGCTGTGGGGTTAATGTATCTGTGCATGCGCACCTGGCTGACTGCTGCTGCTGCTGCTGCTGCTGTGGGGTTAATGTATCTGTGCATGCGCACCTGGCTGAGTGCTTGCTTTGCTTGCTGCTGCAGCGTGTCGGTTAGCTGCAGCAACTCGTATCTCCATCTCGAGAGGTACTTTCTTTCTGCTTCTAAATGAGCTGTCTCCTCTCTAACTGTCTCCTTTACATGCGCTGCATCTGCCTTTGCTTCTGCTATTGCAGCAAGCGCCAAACGCGTACGCTGATCAGATACTGCAGCACCAAACACACAAGCAGCAGCAGCAGCAGCAGCAGCAGCAGCAGAAACAGCCGATCAATGGAGCTGTGAAGTGCTGCAGCCGAGTGTATACAGTTGATGGTTTAGCGCTTATGAGGGTTTATGAAGGGCTTATTAGGGTTTATAAAGGGTTTATTAGGATTTATTAGGGTTAATAAGGGTTTAATAGATTTATCAGGGTTTGTATACAAGGGTTTATTAGGGTTTATAAGGGTTTATAGATAAGGGTTTACAAGGGTTTATAAGGGTTTATAGATAAGGGTTTATAAGGGTTTATAGATAAGGGTTTATCAGGGTTTATAGATAAGGGTTTATTAGGGTTTATAGATAAGGGTTTATTAGGGTTTATAGATAAGGGTTTATAAGGGTTTATAGATAAGGGTTTATAAGGGTTTATAGACAAGGGTTTATAAGGGTTTATAAGGGTTAATAGAAGGAAGGTAGATAATGAAGAAGCAAGAAAAAGTAATAAAATAATAAAAATAAAGAAGAAGCAAAGACGCACTATCA
>NW_013547788.1:0-1473 GCF_000499425.1 Eimeria acervulina
TATATATATATATATATTTATATCTATATATATGAAGAAAATATGAGGGCTCCGGCAGACGAGTTACAACCCGTGCCTGACCCCTTTTCCACTCCATTGATTATGGAGTCTGCATAGTATTACACGAACTTAACAGCTTCATTTCAAAGCAGCAAACAAAATACATCATTATAGAGGCATTTACAGCTCTATGCATTATATCACAAAATGAAAGACACCGCCTCCCCATAAGGTCCCTTTTGCAGGATAGCAACCTAGGGGCTTTACTTCCCAGGCAATCACCACAAACGCATCAACAAAATGCTGTAACAACTTTGCATTGTCGCTGAGTAATGATGCCCCTACACAACAAACTCAGGCCTGTCTAAGCGTGAAGCAGTGCCTCATATTCCTTATCTAGAGGGGGCACCCCACCAGAACCTCCAGGCTGCTGACGCGTCTCTCATTGCATCGTATTCCTCATCTAGAGAGAGTGCGTTATACACAAGAGATTGAGTGGTACAGGGCAAAGACGGAGAAGCTCCTCAGCGAAAACTCTCAGGGAGGTACTGACTTTGGTGCCTAATCGCTCCTTCATTGATATATCTTTCTGCGGGTTGAGTGCGCGCTCGTGCAACATAATGCTCCTTTAAAAAGCGTCGAGACGACTCCACCCGGGGAACGGAAATTTGAGTTCATAAGACAGATTAGAACTAATAAAGCGAAGAGACAGGAACAGATGGACTAATTAATTACCTCAATAGGAATGGAAGTAGAAGAAGTGGAGAGGTATAGATAGAAACAGTAATTGTTTACCTAAGAATATGTGGAAATATATAAATAAAATTGGTGAAGAAGAGGGAAAAGGATAACGGAGTACCTAAATAGTAATAGGAAAGTGGGATGAGAAGAAGGAATAGAAAAAAAAGCTAAATAAAGAATATTGCAACAGAAGACATGCCTCGAGGCAGAGGTCGGCTTGCCCCCCTCCCTCACTGGCGTCAGCCCCCTCAGAGGCAAACCTTGTACTGTTCATAATTAACGAACAAAGCTTGCAATATATAAGGAAAAACAAAGAAATTCTGTACTATTTAAAGACAATTGTATTGAAATTCTGAAGAACTTTGTAGCGAGAAATCTTGTAGGCGGGCACCATGCCACGCAACGCGGCGGCCATTGCAACGAGCCGAACAAGTACAACCTTTTGTATTGTACGCTGCAGCTTAATTGTGCGTGGTACATACGCTATGATAATAAACAATTACAGTATATATATCTAAGTAAGTTATTTGAGGATGCTCAGACGTGGGATATACCAAATATGGCGGGGCCCTCAATAAGACGGTGAGTGGACTAGACCAGCGGGATACTGCTGAAGCGGAAGAAAGCGCTACAGGAAGCCCCATTTTGCAGTGTTATCTGCTGATTTCTTGATTACTCTGTTTACTTTGAATCATAAAGTATCGATTTTCTTCTATGATTATTTGTAGGCTT
>NW_013547787.1:0-2940 GCF_000499425.1 Eimeria acervulina
GCTATGAGGCGGAAAGTGCTCGTCATAAAGCGCCAGCGAAGATTTAGCACCGAAACCTTGACGCATGCCATGACGCCACCTACACGCATGCCAATCATTCAGTCATCCAGACATGCACGACAGCATTCGTGCCTAAGAAAATGTGATTCGAAATAGCCAACGACGTATTTACACTGTAGCCCAATGAGGCACCAAGAGCACCCGTAAACTGCCACTTTCCTGCGTCACCATGCACATCTCGCCATGCACGAAGGGGGGATGCGTATATGCCCACTCTCGCGCTTCCCAGAACCAGCCTTGACACAAGAACAAGCCGCTATTCTCCAAGGTGCTTCGCTTTTGCAGCACTCAACGCACTTGCTGATGTAGTGCAGATGTCGTCTCGTGTGCACTGCAGAATCAGTTAATGGGTTGCAGTAAGAAGCATGTGCGCAAATGGCTATCCACTAAAGGCAGCGATGTCTAGAAACAAAGGTCGCGAACACCAGTTCATGCAATGCAGTATGATCGCACGCAGACGGCGCGTGGCTAAAAGTGGGTGCGAAAACGTACAGCACGCATCAGACGACTGGGCCAGTCTTGATTACCAGTGGACACAGTGCAAAACGGCATTTCGACAGCAACCGGATCGCCAGGGAACTTAGTAAGGCGTCAAGGCGCTGTTTCCTGCGTTCGAGTGCCAAGGCATCACCAAGACACGATAATCCAGCACGGCGCGTCGTCATGCCACCTAGCGAAACACCGCGAGTATCTGGAAACAGCCAAAAGTTGCAGAGCCGTTTGCTGAAGTCGCAGAGCTATGTTCAGAAAGTAGCTTATTCGGCCTCGCTCCGAACCCTACTTCACTCTCAGCAGAGGCGGACGCACGACGCAGTGAACAACCAAAACACAACGCGCTTCTGTATACCACACTGTTACGTTCCACGATACAAGGCAATAACGCACTAAAACAAGCACATTCAACGACATAGGTTTCAGACGGATGCTGCAGTCTGGCGATGCAATGAGCCATAGCAGGGGAGCAAAGGATTCGCGCAGAGCTACAGCTGCAAAGCCGACTTTTTGTTCAGGAAGAGTTGGCAACCCACGCATATCTACAAGCACGGACCTAGTGTAGAAATGGAAGGGCCGGGGCAGGAATACTTTCTGCCACGGGTAGACTTCATAATTAGCGCAGGGTGTTATACACTTCAGTGTTTGTGTGCTTACGGTCTTCAATGAGGCATACAATTGGGTGTTTTGGGTGTTTTTATTCTAGTGCCTAGACTCACATATTTCGCCGCCCGTCATAGGCATACCGCTACGTTGGTTGCATCAACGGCAAACACCCACTGAATGGATATTTGGGCCGCCCACGTCCTCTAGAATGCTAGAGCACGGCATTCGGTGATTGTCGAGTGCGAGAAGATCCGCCGCCATATACCAGCAGGCTAAATGCGAAAGGTAAAAAGCATGAATAATAGCATGCGGAGCAGAATAAATGACGCACTAACTGGTTCGAAGCAACTCGTGAGCCGAACCGCGCACTTGTAGCGCGGAAGCGCACGTTAGATCGAATGAGAAGTATATCAGCCACCGGCGTAGACGTACCGAATCTACGATGTTTGGCTGGCCTTTATGCTTTCAAGCCGATACTGTGGGTCGATATCTGTGACACCGTTAACGGCCACTACCCCCGCTTGAAGCAGCATCTGTGTACACGCCTAGCAGCCAATCACCTTCACATCATCAGTGGCTGCATGGCTTACTCGGCTTGAAATATTTAGCACCTTCCTCAGCTACTGCTGCGTGCAGTATGAAATGGCGTACAACCAAATTCCACAGCGAGAAGAGCTTCCCCGGTCACTGGAAGCAAAATTGGACTACCCTGGGGCGTCGGCACAAGCATTGCTTTCCTCATTTGCAGAGGTGCAAGAACGATGGAACGAGAAGCCAATGTGGGCGAAGAAGGTTCCTCAGAACATGTATGGCAGCAGACAGATCCCACCAAATCACTTCCTTTCAGTGGCCGCATCTTTGCAGTCGTGAATTCGTTCACTCGAAGCTTCCACTCGACCAATGCTCAGGGAAGCAGAGACGCAAAACGCCAATGGGTTAACCCGTAACACGTTGGAAACTAACAATCACAATATGTCACACTCCTGCATCTCTAGCACATGCTGCCCCCAACACTTCGCGACTCCCACTTACTTTCTAGAACATAACGGAAAGCCACGGTATCTACTCTGTGGGCCAGTGATCTAGCCGCACTGAATAATGGGCGGCTTAGGTATAATTTTCGATTATTTGTGTAGACAGAGAAAGCGATGATGCACAGAAAGCATAAGCCGAGGCATTGTGGAACACTGCGCAACCGTGCATACTCAATCCCCCTCCGGAGATTTGTAGTTCACTCTATTTCATATCAGTAGCCATACGCACTTATTTTTATGGCTAAATGCCATGTGGTATTGCAACTGCTACGCCGTACAGTTAAGTGCATTCAGATATGGGGGTCGTTGCTGCTGTTGTGTGTCTGCAGACGCGTAATCGCTTTTGGCCGACTTACCACCTAAATAGTTGCATGTGCCATGGAGCCCCAGAAAGGACTGACAAACAACGTATCAAACATGAGCTGCACCATCTGCTCGCATCCCCAAACGGGAAGCAGTATCAAAATGCGCAGCAGGATTTCAGAGACAGAAGGACAAATTCTGTGCACAGCATTTCAAAGCAAGAGAGGAGCATGCAAGACCACACAAACACATCGATGGCAGCACAGAATTATTTTCCGCTGGTGCTGAGTGTGGTCAACTTCCGCTACCTTGAGAGAAATCACAAGCCTAAGGGGCTTCAGCAGTATACGCTTCCATACTGCTGAAACCAAGAGCTACAGCACCGCAAGCAGTCTTCACCTAGAGACCACCCCTCCCGCTTGCATGGACGAGCATAGTCTTAAAG
>NW_013547786.1:0-1749 GCF_000499425.1 Eimeria acervulina
CTTCACGAATGTGGTGGGGTAAGAGTAGAGTCTGTGGATAGAGACGGAGGGCGCAGTACCAATGCAGTGGTTGCCCCATACTTTTTCTTGTTAACTCTCCCTGTTCATATGAGCACATGCCGGAGGATCGTTTGGAGCAGCTAGTCTGCGCGCCTCTCAAGACGCTCAGATTTTTTAATCTGCTACCCGACCGGCACGCACACGTAGAACAACAAAGGAGACGTCGAGACGTCTTGAGGGCAAGATGACGCATGACAAGTTAGACAGTTCCAGCTGTACCCATCTGGTGAGAGGGAGGGTGTTGAGTGCCAACAAGGCGTTGTATTTGTTGCGGGGCACTAATTTACCATGGACACTTCTCTTACGAAACCATTAATCAAGCCCCCGTGTAGTGAGTACGTTTCATTGTCTGCATTGCACATAAATACGTTTATCTTCAATTTCATAGATGACCTCGAGCCAACCAGGCCTGTGAATGGACCGAAAGTGTTTTTCGAGCAACGACTATACCGTATGGAGGACGAGGTGCTGCTTTGTCCAGCTTATAATGGATACGATGCTTTTACACTTACCGGCTGTATGAGTCTGCGGAATTCACAGGCGGTTCACATGAAAACAGGCTGGACCTTATCGTCGTTGGAAAAGTGTCTGAAAGTACGACCGTGTCACAGCAGCTAACAGTGCTCAGAGCCGTGACACTTTTCCTAAAGGAGCTGCCACACCAGGTGTAGAGTCTATTTTGCATGTGCTCAGCATCAACCGTTCCTGTTTAGGCCAAGCATTTGGTGTCGAGAGTACACAATGCTGGACTGAAGCATCGAGTTTCGGGTGTGCCTTCCAGAAGCCAGGGTGTAGTTGTTGGTTTTACGCTTGGCAGCTCACGATCAAATTAAGCAGCCACTAGATTCGTCAGGCTGGGGTTCACTTTTTTTCAGGTTCAACGCAGTGTGGAACTTCCTGCTGCTCAACTGTTTGGTAGGGGCCCCTGCAAATTCTGAGAGATTGAGGAGAAAAGGTTTGTGAAGTCCAGCTTTTGGGTTGTTGTGGGGAGTCCAATGTCCTCACGATTCGTTGCGTTGGAAAGACGAAATTGGCAAGCCTGCACAGTGCCTTCTGATTGAACAATATCATCCAAAGGTCAACCAATTAGAAAGGAGAGAAATGATAGATGTTAGCCGCCAGCGGCTTCTACAGACAATACTCAGTCAATTCTACAACGCCGCGTCTTCTGTGCATTATTTTCCCTTGCGTGTTGTGTGTTTTTAATACTGTATTTCTCAGTTGCTGTTTATCTCTTTTAGGGTGTATGTGAGCATCTGGCGCTATACCGCTCGAGGTTTCCCTTGTTGCTATTGTCGCTTCGCTTCAATACATACCTGTTTGTGCATTTCCCATGCACTGGTGCAGAAGCTACCTTTCGTTCCTTGCGTAGCGTTGGAGTTGACGATGTTGGATCCATTGTTGGGTTGACGACATCAACGTTCGGATGCAGATGTTTCTCCGGAAGGGTCTACGGGCTTCACGAATGTGGTGGGGTAAGAGTAGAGTCTGTGGATAGAGACGGAGGACGCAGTACCAATGCAGTGGTTGCCCCATACTTTTTCTTGTTAACTCTCCCTGTTCATATGAGCACATGCCGGAGGATCGTTTGGAGCAGCTAGTCTGCGCGCCTCTCAAGACGCTCAGATTTTTTAATCTGCTACCCGACCGGCACGCACACGTAGAACAACAAAGGAGACGTCGAGACGT
>NW_013547785.1:0-1221 GCF_000499425.1 Eimeria acervulina
GGCGCAGCTGCGTGTTAAGGACTGCATTGGATTTGGCAGCTGCAGCGTTGTGTATTGACTGGGGGGTGGGGGGATGCTAAGTGGGAGCATTATAGTGTAAGGTGCGTGAGAAGCCCTGGCGGGTTTTCGAGTATGGGTTGTGTTTAGGAAGGAGGCGAAGTGGTATGTTGGGAGTTGGTTAGGAGGATTTGGTTGTCGATATTTGTTGGAGTGGATGGCTTTGCATAGGGCAAGACGGGGCGCTAATGTTGGAGGAAGGTCAGGGGTTGTGTAGATGGAGCACAGTGTCATTTTGTGCGTGCGCAGGTATTTAGTGGTGGGTTTGAGCAAGCGATGCGCTGGTGTTCATGGGCGGGATTGGCGGGTGGATACTGTTTGTTGGTTCATGCTAGGGTGTGTAGCGTTGAGCGAATATTGGCACACAGAGGGTACGCATAAGTGCAAGATGAGGCGCAGCTGCGTGTTAAGGACTGCATTGGATTTGGCAGCTGCAGCGTTGTGTATAGACTGGCGGGTGGGGGGAAGCTAAGTTAGGCATTATAGTGTAAGGTGTGTGACGAGAAGAGGTGGGTTATTGCGTATAGGTTGTGTTTAGGAAGGAGGCGAAGTGGTATGTTGGGAGTTGGTTAGGAGGATTTGGTTGGCCGATATTTGTAGGAGTGGATGCCCTTGCATACAGCAAGACGCGCAGCTAATGTTGGAGGAAGGTCAGGGGTTGTGTAGGTGGAACACTGTGTCATTTTGTGCGTGCGCAGGTATTTAGTGGTGCGTTTGAGCAGGCGATGTGCTGGAGTGCGTGCGCGGTAATGGCGACTCGATAGTGTTTGGTGGTTGATGCTAGCGACACATCGCAACTCGCATATAACCGTCACAGGAGGTGCGCATAAATGCAAGATGAGGCGGAGCTGCGTGTTAAGGACTGCATTGGATTTGGGAGCTGCAGCGTTGTGTATAGAGTGGCGGCTGGGGGTAGGCTATGTTGGGTTGATACAGTGTAAAGTGTGTGAGGAGGAGACGTGGGTTATTGAGTATGGGTTTTGTTTAGGAAGGAGGGCTTCACCATTGTAGGTAGTTGGTTAGGAGGATTTGGCTGGCCGATATTTGTTGGAGTGGATGCCTTTGCATACAGCAAGACGGGCAGCTAGTGTTGGAGGAAGGTGGGGGGTTGTGTAGGTGGAGCACTGTGTCATTGAGTGCGTGTGCAGGTATTTAGTGGTGCGT
>NW_013547784.1:0-2894 GCF_000499425.1 Eimeria acervulina
GTTGCACGAAAGGAACTCCAGGCAGCGTTTCAACCGGTGCATCGGTTTTTCATGCTGCAGCGCCCTTGTTCCTGGCGTGCAGAAGAAACGGCACTTGAATGCTCGGCTCCTGCAGCCCACTTCGCAAAGCCTCAGCAGGTTCTGACCAGTGTACATGTCACTACCATGCCAGAGGTCTGGGCTACTCTGTTGGGCTCAACCACGCTCAGTCCATGTAACCCATTGGGAAATCGTGGTGCATGGTAACACAGATCAAAAGCACCATGGCATTGCTGCGATTGGTTCAAGAGCCCAAATACTCTACGATCGTGTGGAAGCTGAGCTGCAGGCAGTGACTGTATCGACGTCCTCCAAAAAAAATTCCAGCAGCCATAAAAATAAAATGGATTATAGCAGTTCTGGAGCTAGAGGTGTGTGGCGCACGAGCTGGAATAACGGAAGGCATTACAAGGATAAACAGCGGACAAGTGCGCAACCGGCGTTTCAACACCAAATTGCTTGCATCGAACGATACAATGGCTCAAGACGTTTCAGATTTCTAACTCTGGCTCTGCAAGCCACATCACAAGCAGCAACCTCCGACGCTGCATGAAACGCACGAATTGCCCTTCTACTACGCGTCTGAGATACAATGTGCTTCAAAAACGAAACAGCAAAACGCATATTCAACAGTCTACGAGACCTCCCCGAAAGCCAAGCACAAACAAAACGCTCATTTAACTTCGCGCATATACCCATATCAACTAGTTAGTCGCAGTCGGCTCGGCGTAGCCTCTGGCTTACATCCTGCAGATAGATCCGCGTCGGAAGCTCAAATTTCTAGAGTATGGAGGCGAGTAGATGGCGACACGCGGCGTACCGGGTATCTAGCCTAGCAAGAAGAGGCCCATGTATGTTCAAGGTTGTACCAAGCACAACATGGTTATCAACAGTATTTTTCGAGGTCACTAGTGTTCTGCGCAGCCATTTGTGCTCATGCAAACTGCCTATAACGTTTTGCTAGATTCAACAGCTGCCCAAATTTGCTCTGCGAGGTGGTCACCGCAAATAGGGGACAGTGGCATCAGGGCACCCGCAGTAGAACAGCCGCGGATGGCAATGATGTATTAGCCAGCTATGTAAAACGGCCTACAGCGGCAGCTATGACTCTGCGGAAACACCGCCCAATTCAAGAAGGCTTCCATGGTGCTGAACTGCCGCGCAACACCAACAGACCGCCAGCACGCAAACGGGATACACACTTCTAAACTTTTGACAAGACACATGAAGCAGCAGTCAAAAGAACAAGTATTCTACGCACGCCACTAATGCCCCTAGGTGCTTTCTCAGCGGGCGACATGAGGTAGTATGCACAAGTCTCTGTGGATGCCGCTATCCGCACGAAGCAGTGCCATCCAGGCGTTTGTTTAGCTGGCTGGTGTTCGAACAACGCATACCGTAACTAAAGCTGCGTGCGCGTAACGTTGATAAGTAAAAACGCACTTCCTGTAACGTGAGGCATCTCGCGCACAACTGAATGCAATGCATAGGAGCCATTGTTGCACTCCTGTGTCATGGGTGTTGCGCGAAGATACGGTGACCTTCGCCACGACGGGTGTGCAACCAGAAGAACTGACAGAATCACCCATCCAAGGCGAAGAACGTGAGGTCGAGGCGAGAAAGCAAATGCAAAGTGGATCTCGTCTGGCTGCGCGGCACTTTGTTCTCCTGGGTCCTTGAAAGGTTCGCATGTGGCGAGCAAGCGCTTCAAACCGAGATGCGCCGCGGGGAGATGCGCATCCAAGAATTGGATGCAAATCCACCGTTGAGAGTTGCTGATAGGGCGTCGATATAGCCCAGGCGCTTCTGTGACCAAAAACGTAACAACCAAGGAAAGACAAGCGTAACGTGGTATATGGGCAGCAAAGGACAGAAGCAAGTTTCTGGCTTTTATGATCCCTCGTGCAGCTCGCAGTATTCGTACATCCTGGCCAATATCCAGTGAGCAACCAGAGTCGTGATGCCCTACGTCTCCCAACTAACTATGCTCCTGCTCTTGTATTCGTACATCCTGGCCAATATCCAGTGAGCAACCAGAGTCGTGATGCCCTACGTCTCCCAACTAATAGGGACGACTCTAAGTATGCTTAGCGGATCACAACCGGGCCAGCAAGCGTTCTGGGTGTTAAAGAAGTGCAGCTGCCAAACGGCATTCGCAGAGAGAGGGTGAAGCCACTGGGAACTGTTATTCTGGCTTGTGAAGTGTTGCCTGGTTCGACAGCTGTTCGACGCGAATCACCAACAAACAGCAAGCTCAGAAATTCGGCAGGCCACGTGTAAATTCCTCCATTCCGGTGCGGGTCAAACCTGAGGCAGCGCAGCCATCAATCTACGTCGCCTCAGCCTCGGGTGCGGTTATTCATTCACGTGAGGAAGTGCGATTAAAGCCATCTCTAGCAATCCAGGGTTTAAGAGAAAACTCCCGGCATGCTAATGCACTGCGGCTTTTGTGCAAAAAAAGCGGCTGAGTTGGTGACGCACTACAACCCATTGATATAGTTTATATGGCGTCCTCTACGTGATAAGCCACAAAGGCGGGAATCACTGTGGAACACCATGCGGTAATCCAACTGCCAGTCTAGCATCCAATTCAACGCATAGCCTTGAAAAGGTGCTTCGTCGTCTCGCTTCAATTGACGACTGCTGTAGGGTGCAGTACCACCGGGTGCTGCATGCAATGCTGTGACTACCATTTAGCGAGGCTGGTGTGCCTGCTTATGAATTGCATGAGCATCGCGAGTGACAGCCATCCAGAAAGGGAGTTTACTGGCATACTCCACGCCTGGCAGACCGAGCCGAAAACCTGCACTCTGAGTACCAGCTTGCTTTAATACTTCTACTGGTCCAAGGCTCAC
>NW_013547782.1:0-37609 GCF_000499425.1 Eimeria acervulina
TATATATATATATATATATATATATATATATATATTGATGCAATAAAGGTATGCTAAAATGCAATTATTATTAATATATATTAAAATAATAAATGTATATTAAAATGCTATTAATATATTTATGTATTATGGAAATAAATATAATAAAAATATATTGCAGACAACAAACATATCCAATGAACAGAGCAAGTAAATAAAATAAAGATATATTTGAGTGCAAATAACAAATGGTTATTATAAATAGATGAAATAAATATAACGATATAACGATATATCAAAATGCACGCAACAAACAAATCCAATAAATTTAGAAATGAATAAAATAGATGTATTTAAATGCAAACAACGCGCAGTCCTAATAAACAAAATAAACAGTTAAATAAATAAAAAGAGAAAACAAAGATATATTAAAATACAAACGACTAACATATCCAATGAATAAATAAAATAAACATGTTAAAGGAATATTAACATACAAACACCACACAGTTCTAATAAACAAAATAAAATAATATTAGAGACAACAAGCAATTCCGCCTATATAAATATATATGTATGTATGTATATATAGAGAAATATAAGATGCAGACAACAATATAGATAGACAAAATAAAGAAATATTAAAGAAAAGTGCAAGCAGCGCACAGTCCCACTAAACAAACAAAGTAAACAAAATAAAGAAATATTAAAGCCAAAAGCAAGCAACAAACAGTTGCTGCTGCTGTTATTGTTGTGGTGTCTGTTGCGGCTTGAGTTGGTGCTGCTGCTGTTGCTGTTGTCATTGCTGCTGCTGCTGCTTTTGTTGTTTCTGGTTTGTTTTGCTGGGGCTTGTGTGCATGCATGCATGCATTTGTGCATGCATGCAACTATGCATGCATGCATGTACGTGTTGATGCATGCACTGTTTGTTTCTTCAGGTTTGTGCCGCTGGCGCTGCGGCCTGCTTGGGATTCGTTGTTAGATTTTGTTTGGGCTGTATATCTTTCTTATGCTGCTCATTCTGCTTCACCGCATTTGCTGCAGCACGAGCAGCAAACAGCAAATGAAACAGCAGCAGCAGCAACACCAGCTACAGCCGCTGCTGCTGCTGCTTCTCCCTAAGGAAGCAGGGCGCAGGCCGCGCCTGCAACAACCTTATAAACGCTGCAGCCTACTGCTGCTTTTCGCTGCTGCTGGTGCTTCGGAGAAGCAGCGAATGCGGCAGATGCTGCAGCAGCAGCAACAGCAGCAACGGCTGCACCAACACCTGCACCAGCTGCTGCTGCTGTTGTAGACATCACCCATTAGACCCCTTTCGTGTCAACCTGGTACTTGCAGCTGCTGTTGTTGTTGCTGCTGCTGTTGTTGTTGCTGCTGTTGTTGCTGCTGCTCGCGAGTGCGTTTGGTGGGCCGCCGGGCTCGGGGCTATGCTGCAGCTGCACCAGGCAGGCTGCCACAGCAGCAGTGACGCACGATGCTCAGCAGCAGCAGCAGCACAGGCGGTGCTTCCCTAGGAGAGGAAATATAAAATGCTGTTGTCAATGGAAGCAAACAAAAGAATAAAGCAGCAGTGCCCTAAAGATGCACTCGGGCAGCTTAGGCCTGCTGCGCTACGGCTTGATGCTGTTGTTGTGGGGCTGGCCTGCAGCTGCTGCTGCTGCAACAGCAGTTGTTACTGTTGCAGCAGCACCAATTGCTGCTGCCGCTGTTGCAGCAACTCTGCACATACACCTCAGAGCTGCTGCTGCAGCACAGACGCAGGCGGTGTTGGTGCAGCGCATGCATGCGAAGCATCAGCAGCACCTGCTGCTGCGACGCACAAACACTCAGCTGCTGCTCCTGCAGCACAAGCCAGGAGCTGCTGCAGCAATATACCTTAAAGCATCTCCACTTACCTGTAGCAGCCAGAGATTCTGCCCCAGCAGCAACAGCAGCAGCGAAACATCTCGGCGGCTGCAGTTGCTGCTGCGGTGCGGGGAGACACCCCTGCTGCTGCTGTTGCTGCTGCTGTTGATGCTGGTGCTGCTGCTGCTGCTGCTGCTGCTGTCACTAGCACGGTGTCTGTACACCTCGAGTCCCTGCTGTGCCGCTCTCTCCCTCATGTAATAATAATATACACTACTTCAAGAGACGCTGATGAATTGCTATTTGGTGCAGATACAGCAGCAGCTCTGTACGCCTTGCTGCTGCTGCTTAGCTGTTCACGCGTGCTCTGCTGCTGCCTGTGCTGCAGCTGTAACTATTGCTGCTAATGAAGTGCTGCTGCTTTGCTAGTACATATTCCTCTACCTCTACTGCCTGTGACGGTCCCTATGCTATGCCAGCTGGTTGCGATGTCGCCGGTGCTGCTGGAGTTGCTGCTGCTGCTGCTGTTGTTGTTGTTGTTGTTGTTGTTGTTGTTGTAGCTGCTGCTGCTGTAGTTGCAGCTGCTGCTGCTGCTGCACACCCCCCCGCGATGCGTTGCCAAGGGGCCTCCTGCGGTGCCTTGAGGAAGGCGCAGCTGCAGCAGCATTAGAAACAGCAGCAGCAGCAGCTGCTGCTGCTGCCGCTGCGGCGGGAGGGAAGGCTGCCCACACACTTGATCTCGCTTGCGTCTGGGATGAAGGATCTGCTTGCTGCTGCTGCTGCTGCAGCTGCTGTTGCTGCAGCTGCTGCTGCTGCAGCTGTTGTTGCTGCAGCTGTTGTTGCTGTAGCTGTTGCTGCTGCAACTGTTGTTGCTGCAACTGTTGTTGCTGCAACTGCTGTTGCTGCAGCTGTTGCTGCTGCAGCTGTTGTTGCTGCAGCTGTTGTTGCTGCAGCTGTTGTTGCTGCAGCTGTTGTTGCTGCAGTTGCTGTTGCTGCAACAAATGGTGTTGCTGCTTCAACTGCTGCTGCTGCAGTTTTTGTTGAGGCTGTTGCTGCTGCTGATGAAGGTCTGTCGTGTGCTGGTGCAGAAGGTCTAAGGGTTGCTGTTGTTGCTGGCGCTGCTGCTGCTGCTGCAGCTGCAAATGTTGCTGCAGCTGCTGTTGCAGTTGCTGCTGCTGCTGCAACTGCTGCTGCTGCTGCTCCTCGCTGCAGGCTCTGGCTCTTCCGTCCACCTCGTTGCTGCTTGCGTGAGCGCTGTGAACTTCTTTTTGCCGCAGCAGCAGCAGCAAACACTGCCGCACCTGCTGCGCCTGCAAAAGCAGCAGCAGCAATAGAGCAGCAGCAGAAAGCCTAAGGGTTGCACAGAGGGGCCCCGCCTGCTGTAGGGGTGAAAATTTCAAAAGCGACAGAATGCATGCAGCAGCTAACAGCAGCAACAAGCAGAATCAGCAGCAAGCAGCAGCGGTAGGAAGCAGCAGCAGAAGCAGCAACAGCTAAAAGGTACTCCAAGCAGCAAGCCTTGAAGAAGAGCTGCAGTGATATCACTATGCTTACTGTAGCAGCGAATGTCTCCACTTTCTCTTTCTGCTGCTGCAGCAGCGCGTCTCTGGCCCGGAGTTGCTGCAGCAGCAACTGCTGCTGCTGCTCGTGCTGCTGCTGCTGCAATTCCCTGGCGCTGCGCTCCTCTCGCAGCTGCTGCAGCACCGCAGTAGCCTGGAGAGCAGCAGTAGCAGCAGCAGCAAAAGCTCAGACTACGTATGGAGGCAACCAAACTTCAAGCCATGCACCAACAGTAGCAGCAACAGCAGCAGCAACGGCAGCAGCAATAAAGCAACGGAGAATGAAGGGCGGCCTGCTGAATCGCTGCAGACCCTGGAGCCTTGCAGTGCAAAAGAGCAGCAGCAGATGCAGCAGCAGCGGCAGCGGTAGCATCACCAGCGGCAGCAACTGCAGCAGCAAGATACAGCTAGGCTGTAGGAGCAGATAAACAACAGCCGAGGAGAGGCACGCCAACAGAAGAAGAGAGACAGAAAACATATGCAGAGGCAAACAAAAAACTGAAGAAAGCAAATGAAGAGAGACAAACAAACAGACAAATAAATAAATAAATAAATAAATAAATAAACAGCATGCGCACCTTTATAGACAAGGCAGACAAAATGCCCTCCCGCTGCTGCAGCTGCTGCCGCAGCAAAACTCTTTCATTTCTTAGTTCCTCCAACTCCCGCTGCAGCTGCTGTACTTGCTGCTGCAACTGCTGCAGCTGCAGCTGCTGCAGCTCCCCACCAAACGATGCATCCGTCGCAGCAACACTGGCAGATAGCTGCTGCAGCCCAAGCTGCCGTGTTTGCTGCTGCAGCATTTGCAGCAGCAATTGCTGCTGTTGCTGCTGCTGGTGCTGTTGCTGCTCCTGATCCTGCGCTGTCTCCGATGCTGGGTCTTCAACCTCCTCTTCAAGCGCAACAGCAGCAGCAGCGGCAGCAACTGCTTCAGCTGCTGCAGCAGCAGTACCAGCTGCTGCTGCTGAACCTGCGAAAGATGCAGCAGAGGCTGTGGCGCATATAGCAACGGACTCCTCTAGCGAAGCGAGAGAGAGCCGCAGCATCCGACCCCCTGCTGCTGCTGTTGTTGCTGCTTTTGTTGCTGCTGTTGCTGCTGCTGCTGCGCCCTCAACCTGCGCTTCCGAATTGCTGTTAGCTTCGTCCGGTTGTGGTTCCCCAGCAGCGCCAGCCGTTGCTGTGGAATGTTGCTGCTGCTGCTGCTGCTGCTCTAACAGGATATACATGTGCGCATTAGTGCAAACAGCAGCAGCAGCAGATCCTGTTGCTGCTGCAGCAGAGAGAGAACTCGGAAGGGAGACAGACGCCCACTGACGCCCCACAAGAGACATACAGCAAACAGCTGCACACAAGACGCAGCAGCAGCGCAGCAAATGGTGCTAATTGCTTCCAGTAGCAGCAACAGCATCAGCGGAACCAGCAGGAGCAGGGGCACCAGAAGCAGCAGCAAACAGCAGCAGCACAGGCAGCAGCAGCAGCAACAGCAGCAGCTAGTCGGTCGCATGCACTCCGGTGTACCTGCAGCAGGAGGAGCGTTGAAAAGAAGTAAAACGTCACGAAAAGAAAACAGTGAAGTGCTGCAGAGAAACCAAACAAAACCCTAAACCCTAAACCCTAAATCGTAAACCCTAAACCCTAAACCCTCAATCGTAAACCCTAAACCCAGAATGTTAAACCCTTAACCCTAAACGCTAAACCCTGATCCTTCTTGGAGAGGGAAGAAGAGCAGCAGTGCGGAATTTTAAGGGTTTAGGGGTTTTAGGGTTTAGGGTTTAGGGTTTGTGCAGAGTATGAGACGACAGCAGCGATGAAGAAACGACGGAGAAAAACAAACAAATGCAGAAATAAACAAACAAACGAAGACACAAACAAGCAAACAAAGAACAACCGATAATCAAATACATCAAACAAATAAACAAATACAGCAAAGAAACAAACACACAACAACAACAACGAACCAGCAAATGCACAAGGGCAGCAAACAAACAAATGAACAAAACAAACAAACAAATGCAGAAAGGAAAACAGCCGATAAGCAATGAGACAGCAGCAGAGCAGATCTACAGACAACGGAGACAGCCGAGGTATCCAATAGACACAAACAAAGTGGAGAGCAGCAAAAAGAAAAAAAGAAAAGAGAGAAACAAGAAAGTGCTACGTACCCCTTACAAATTGAGGTGTCTGTACACCTGGCGCTGCTTTTGAGGCATTTCCAGCGTCTGTCTTTGATATCAAAACACCACAAATCATTTAATATAACTTCTTCTTTTAGCGATGTCTGCTGCTTTTCACTCTTCTCCCGAACCCCAAACAAATACAACAAATCTCCGTCTGTAGATGCTGCCAAACAGACGTCCTCCCTAAGCCTCGGCTCTTGCTGCTGCTGCTGCTGCTGCTGCTGCTGCTGTTGTGGGAGCTGCTGCTGCTGCTGCGAAGTCGAGACTCCAGCTGCTGCGGAGGTGTACAGCAATTCTACAGCGAGGGATTTCAGGTGTATCTGCAGCAAGCGATTCTCCTTGCCTGCTGTTAGCACGAAGAAGGGCAGCCAACGAAACAGCACAACACAAAAACAAAAAAAGAAAGTTAGAGAAATAAAAGCTGCAGCAGCAGGCCTGCGCAGCAACAAGCAACCCAGCAGCAGAAGCAGCAGAAAAACCAGCGGCAGCAGCAGCAGCAAAAACCAGCAGCAGCAGCGGAACCAGCAGCAGCAGAAGCACCAGCAGCAGCACCAGCAAAACCAGCAGCAGCACCACCACCACCAACGGCAGCCTCGACTCGCTTACTGCCGTCTGCAGACGGAATCGAACAGAAACAAAAGAAAGAGCCTGAGGAGTTTGCGACCCAAATCTGGCTCGCCAGCTGCTGCTGCAGCACAGGCTCCTCCGAATCGTCCTCCCCTCCCCGCTGCTGCTGCTGCTGCTGCTGCTGCTGTGGGGAAACACCCCAATGCAGCTGCTGCCGCTCCCATATCCCTGATCCTGCAACGCCAAAAAAACAGAGACAGTTTAGACAAACCGACAGTGACGACTGAACACACATCCAGAAGCAACAGCAGCAGCAGCAGCAGACACAGCAGCAGAAGCAGCAAGAAGAGCCTACCAACATGGAAGAAGAATATCTCCTTGTCTTTCAACTCTCCCCTCGCGTCAAGTCCCGAAAATACCGCCAAGAGACATCCATGGGGTTTGCTGCTGCTGCTGCTGCTGCTGCTGCTGCTGTCACTACTACTGCTGCTGCCGAGTGCACCATCGGCATCCTGCTCTGCTGCTGGCCGTTCCGCTTGTTGCTCACCGTGCTGCTTCTGCTGCTTCTGCTGCTGCTCCAGCTGCGAAGCAGCTCCTGCTGCGTCCGCGGTACCGGGTACGCCGCCGCCATCAGCAGCAGCAGCACTTGCTGCATCCTTTGCTGCATCTTCTGCTGCACCTTCTGCTGCATCTTTTGCTGGTGCTGCTGTTGTAATTTCCGCTCCAGGGGCCTCACTGACACCTGAACAATTCGTGTCTAATGCGCAGCTGCTGCTGCTGCTGCTGTCTCCGCTGGTGGCTGTGAAGCCCTCGCTGCTCGATGCTGCAGATGGTTTCGCTGTTGCTGTTGCTGCTGTTGCTGCTGTTGTTGCTGCTCCTGTGCATGCAGCCAGAAAGAAGGCGCGGCGCACGGAGGGCGCCGCGCCCCCTCTAATTTTCAACGGCACCCATCTGGCCTCTAGAGGAGCTACTGCAGCAGCGGCAGCAGCAGCAGCAGCAGCAACAGCAGCAGCAACAACAGCAGCATCAACAGCAGAAGCAGCAATGCAAGATAACACTCTCTATGCATGCATCACAGCAGCTCCAAATCGCATAAAGGGACATGCTAACCAAATATCGGCAAAGCTGCTGAAGACAGCCCGAAGCCCAGTAACAAGAGGAGCAGCAGCAGCAACAGCAACAGGACTAGCAGCAGCAGCAGCAGCAACAGCAAACGCATGCACAGGGCTGTCTTGGACTTTCAAAGCAAAGACAACATCTTCTGTTGGCGCGGCACCGCCATGGAGCGATGCAGCAGCAGCAGCAGCTGCAGCCGCTGCTGCTGCTGCTGCTGCGCCGGAAGCAAAAGCACCTCGGACAACTGAAAAAATATCAAAAAGCCGCACGCTTGTCCTCCGCTGCAGCAGCAGCAGGAAAAAAAGGCATTAGCACCCTAAGCAGCAGCAGCAGCAGCAACAGCAGCAGCAGCAGCAAAGAGGCACCTGTTTCAAGCTTGGAGATGCAGAGTTCGTCGTCTTGCTGCTGCAATCGAAAGAGCGAACCACAGGCGCAGCCCGCATACTGGGCAGCACTGTTGCTGCAGGTGCTGCTGCTGCTGCTGCTGCTGCTCAGCGGCTGTAGGACAGTCACCTCTTCCCAAGCTGCATCTTCAATTGTCAGTAGCTGCTGTGGTGGGCTGCTTGCTGCTGCTGTTGCTGCAGCTGCTGTCGTCACTGCTGTTGCTGCGCCCTCGCTGCGGCATTGTTGCAGCTGCAGCTGCTGCTGCAAACGCGCGGGCACGAACTCAGCTGCATCGGGATTTAACGCACAACCCTCACCTGCAAGGCCTTGCTGCAGCCGCTGCTGCTGCTGCTGCTGGGCGGCAGCAGCAGTTTGAAGGTCCAGGAGTGCCGGCAAGAAGGAGCACTGCTGCTGCTGCTGTTGCTGCTGCTGCGTTTGCTGGGACAGCTGCTGCGCTTCCAAGAGCTGCTGTTGCTGCTGCAGCTGGCGTTGCTGCTGATGCTTCTGCCTCACTTGCTGTTGCTGCAGCAGCTGCTGCTGCAGGTAATGCTGGCACAGCTGCTGCTGCAGATCAGTGTCTTCCCTTAGCCAATTCTGCTGCGGCTCGTGGAGCCGTCCCTCTGCAGAAACCCGCTGCTGCTGTTGCTGCTGTTTCTGCTGTTGCTGCAGCAGCAGCAGTTGCTGCTGTAATTGCTTTTGCTTGAGCTGCAGTAGCCTCGCCTCCCCCTGAAGCTGCTGTTGTTGTTGTTGTTGCTGCTGCTGCTGCTGCTGCTGCTGCTGCTGCAGGGGTGACCTGCCCATTGCGGTGTATCCATGGAACATCTCCTCAAACCCAGGTGGAGTCGAGGCAGCAGCAGTAGCAGCTCTTTCCTGCTGCTGCTGCAGCAGCAACTGCTGCTGCAGCTGCTGCTGCAGTTTCTGCTGCAGTTTCTGCTGCAGCTCCTCTTGCTGCATCTGCTGGCGCAGCTGTTGCTGTTGTTGTTGCTGCTGTTGCTGCTGCTGCACCGCACGAAGCTGCTGCCCTGCAAATACACCCAACGAACGCAATCGCCGCTCTAGCTCACCAAGTGAGCCCAGGCCATCATCAGCACATTCCTGCTGCTGCTGCTGCAGTTGCTGCTGGTGTTGCTGCAGTTGTTGCTGGTGTTGCTGCAGTTGTTGCTGGTGCTGCTGCAATTGCTGCTGCCATTCCAGGTGCTGTAGCTGCTGCTGCTCGCCTCGCAGTTCTTGCTTTTGCTGCTCGTAATCAAGCTGCCGGGGCTCTCCCTCGCTCTGCCTTGACTCATCCTGCTGCTGCTGCTGCTGCTGCTGTTGCTGCTGCTGCTGCTGCTGCGGATGTTGACGGTGAATATCAAGAGCTTCAGTTAAGACCCGCAAGGCCTCCCCCTCGTCTCCTACAGCTGCATCTAAATCCATTTCTGCTGAGGCTATTGCTGCTGCTGTTCCTACTGCTGCTGCGCCTTCTGCTGCTGCTGCTGCTGCTGCAAGCTGCTCCTGGTGCTGCTGCTGCCTTGAACGAAGCGCTGCTGCTCCACCGCTGGGGTTCAAACAACTACTCTACAGTTATTCCTATGTGCAGCTGCTCATAGTGCTGCTGCTGCTGCAGTTGCTGCTGCTGTTGCTGCAGCAACCCCGAAGCACGTAGGTGTAGCTGCAAGGCTTTGCCGAGGTCATTTACTCGGCGCAGCAGCGGTGTCTAACAGGTTTGACTGCTGCTGCAGCTCTTTGCGGCTTTTGATGCTGCTGCTGCTGCTGCTGTTGCTGGTACTATTCTTCCTGCTGCTGTTGGTGTGGATGCTAGACTTGCTGCTGCTGCTGGTGTGGATGCTAGTCTTGCTGCTGCTGCTGCCGCTGCTATTTCTGCTGCTGCAGTTCGGTCACCACTGGGTTGAGATAGGCGGAAGTACAGAAACATGAGATGTGCTTCAGCTGAGTGGCTGCCAGCTACTGTTCTCTTGCTGCTGCTGCTGCAGCAGCAGCAGCAACAGCAAGTCTCCGACAGAGTGCTGCTGCTGCCACCGAAAAACGGAAGCAGAAAGAGGAGAAGCAGCAGCAGCTGCTGCAATTGCTGCTGTGATAAGGGAAAGAGTTCAGGGGCGCTGCAGGAGACTCTCGAAGCCGAGAGAGACGGGACTGTTCCTGCTGCCGCTGCTGCTGCTGCTGCAGTTGCTGCTGCAGTTGCTGCTGCTGCTAGCGGTGTATTCCTCCACGCGTGCAGGACAAGCAAATGTGTAGAGGCAAACCGTCTAGATCAGCAGCAGCAGCAGCAGCAGCAAAAGGAGTGTGTATGTATGAGAGCAACCCCACGGACCCCAGCAGCAGCGGCGGGCGTTGCTGCAGCAGCAGCAACTGCAGCAGCTGCTGCTTGGTTTTCTGTATGTGAAAGAGACAAAGGACTAAATAAGACTCAAACACATCTTGGTGCTGCTGCTGCATGCACTGTAAAGCAGAAGAAAAGGAAAGACGACTTTAGCGGGAGGTGCCTATACCCCCCAGCTGTTCCACAGTGGGAGCGGCTGCGGTGTACAGACAGCTCCTGGTTTAATTATTGAATACACACCATTTAATTTGTTATTATATTTAAGTTTATTACTTTAAAAAGGCAAAGACAGACAAACACAGAGCAAATACTACAGAAGACTCCGCCCGAGGCATCGTGGGGGGCGGCTTGACGCTCTGTCTCTGTTGTCTGTACTGCCGCATTTTTATTTTGTTTATTCAGATCTTTGTTTGTTTTTTATTTCTTTTTTATCTTTATTCCTTACTCTTTTCAACCCCCCCGCACCCTGTACAGACACCCAGAAGGAAGACATGTGGCTGTCTGTCTCTGTTTCTTTATAGCTTGTCTCTGTTTGTTTGCTGTTTCGTTTGCTGTCTGTTGTCTACGAGAGATCTGTTGCCTCTCCCTCTAAGCAAACACAAAAAAAACTAATAAAAGATAAAGAAATACTTTTCTTTCTTGATGCTATATCCCCCTGTTTCAATATACGCTGCTAGGCAGCCTGCAGCAGCAGCTGCTGCTGTTAGTACTGTTCTTAGCTGCTGCTCTTAATACCCTACTCAGACACATTCTTGTTGAGAGTGTAATACTGTTTTCTCTTGTTTAGTGTTTTGTCTTCACTTTAATTTCATCTTTTTCTGTTTTTCCTTTGGAGGTCCTCCACAGCCCTCAGTCGCGCACTCTGAGAGGCATACACATGTCCGTACACCGTAACAGGCATGCGGCAGACTTTCTTACACGCAGCAGCCAGCTGCAGCTAGCCATAGCTAGCTATCCAGCTAGCTGCTTGGAGTTAAATGCAGAGTAATAACTAATTGTAGCGCTTCGCGGAATGCATGCGCCTGAGCACAATGCATAAAGGCCTTCGATTTGGAGTGTTGCTATGGGTGGGGCTGGGGAGTATATTTCTACTTGCTAACAGCCTTGTCAAGGTTTAACAATTGCTTTCAGTGTTAGTACATGCACAAATACGCGACTATTACATACTTGCATGCGGGGTTGCCTTAAGGCAGGCGGTGCAACAGGAAGCGCTGCACAGCGTGATAGGCCCCCTCATATACGTTCTCTGCTGCATTTGCTAGTGCTGCTGGTGTTGCTGCTGCTATCATTGCTCTTGCAGGTGTTGTTGTTGCTGTAGTTGCTGCTGCTGCCTCTGAAATACTTCAGCATCACCATTCCTCTGAGCGGGGCTGCAAGTGCAGCCCTCCGCATGTTGTGTTGCAGCTGCTGCTATTGGTTTGTTGCTGGAGCATGAGAAACAGTTGGTACTATTGCTGCTGTTGCTGCTGATATTTGTTGCATGATGCTGCTGCAGCCCGGATGTGCGACCTGTCATCAAGGTGCACTCTGCCATGGGCCCGGGTTGAGAGCTGCCTCTTAATGGGGGCTTTCCAGAGTAGAAAGAAAATTGCTGAAAACTGCTGCAGGAGATGAGCATCAGTATGCAAGCGGGCCAAGGGTCAGGCTGGCCCCAAAGGAAGGGACGGTTCCAAAGTATGGGGAAAAGGAAGGTGTTACAGGCAGCGCCACCGGATCTAGGATTACATAACGGGAATGGAGTATATAGAATAATAATTTGCTCTAGAGAAAGCACAGTCAAAAAGAAATAATTCCTCTAACTTTTTAGATTCTCCCCAATAGTCTCACTTTTTCATGCATGAAGGAGCATTTGCCAACAATAGCTTGCACGTGGCTCTGCTTTACATTTTTCTCGTGTACGCTTGTACTCGACGCTGAGTGGACGGAAGCACGTAGATGCTCTTGAAAAATTGCTTCGCACGAAGGGGGTTTAGAAACACACTCGGAGTGTCTGGGTCCAGCAATCTGTGCAGGGAATTCTGCAGTTGATGACAAACGGTGCTTGCTTTCATCAGTCAGTTTCAACTTTGAGAAGGTAAAGCGATCTCTGCGCTTTGGCTGAACCCCAAGAGATTGGCATCTATACCGTAATGCATATTCCGTCGCCCATTGTTGAGCTTTGCAAGAATCGCGCCAGCCTTAGTATCTAAGGAGTAGGAAAAGGCAGCTTAGAAAGGAAACGGGAGTCATCTTAGTCAAGCTCAGTTGCAGAACGAAGTGCCTGCCCCATGGGGGGTCGCGAGCTTTTGTCAACGGACGTTGGTGATACCGTTGATCTACTTGAGTGTAAAGTCTGCATAGACCGGCACAGCCACCAAACCATTTGTTTGCTATAGAAATCTTGAAAAATCTTCTGTACCCTTCAGGCGTGCCAGAGATATCTGAGTGATGACCAGTTTGGAGCGGGGAAGAGGTTTCCTGTATATTGCCTCCATCTTTCTTAGCATCTGGTGTTCATGTAAAAACGAAAACGTTAGCGGGTTTTCAAACACCGGATTTTCATATTGCAATATTGCAGTTGCAGCGCATGCCGCAAGTGCTACAAATGCTGCAACAGATTCCTGCTGAATACAAGGACGCCGTCCAAGGAGAAGACAATCTACTCCAAATGATTGGGCCCAAGACATAGCGTTCATCCGGCAGATGCAGTTCAGCACGTGCTTTCACGAGTCTACAAGGGATTAAGATGCAATCTAATTTGCAACTGCGGAGTATAACGCAGTCTTGTGGTTGCCGTCGGAATATACTGAAATCTGCACAAAGGGGCGAAGCCACATGATGAATAAATTGGTGAACCATGTCATACCTCCCATGCAGAGATGAAAATAAGTTTGCATCCCAGCGAATCTCGAAAGGCTTCCATAATCCGGGTGTGTATGGGGAAAGATATACCCACCATTGTCGTGCTTTCCCTTCTAAGCCATAGTTTCAATAGTAACTGTAGTTCTTCCGGTGCACTCTGAGGACGAAAATACAACGTCAAAAAGCAAGGACCTCCTTCACTGCCCCCCAAGGCAGGGCCTGTCCTAGTTGGACGGCGGGAAGGGGCGGAGGCATTCTCCATCAATGCTTTTCGCTGCAAAGATTTATTGGTGGGTGTGATACTGAGCTGAGGCGGTGTCAACGCAACGAGGCTCACAACCGTTGCGCGCCTTCCCGCCAGCGGGGATATCCTGATCAATCTCCATGGTGCAAGACGAGAAAGGGTTGATGTTTTAAAAAAAAGATTCCGGGAGTGCGTAACGTTCTCTTTCATTGTATCTTCGGCATTAGTCACTGCTATGTACCGGGCAACTCCGAAGAGCCATGCGGTGGTAAGGGGGTACGAAGTGTAACGACAGTCTTGGATTGCATCCAACGAGCGTTATGAGCTGTGACTGAACTAAAAGATTAAAGATATGAATTCCTAATTTGCAGCTGATCTCCCCCTTATTCCCCAGACTTTCTGAGCACCGCAGTCTAATGGTGGAGAGGAGGCTACCTGAGATGAACTTCAACGCACCCCTTTTTTAGAAATGCTGAGAAGCACCTTCGCATGCAAGCACAATCAAACTTTCTTTCGTTGCCTGCATTAACACTGATGACAATTATTACGCCTCTTCCTGCTTAGAGACTACTGCCTACTAAGGCCAGGTACGTGCTCATGTATCTGCTTCAGACAGACCTTGCTACACCTTTGCTGCAGGGCTAACATTGTAGAGAATTGATAGAACACTTCCTTGACCCCCCAAAGAACCATCGAACGCGGAGATAGAAATACAGTACCAACTTCACGCTGAGATAACTGGAGACAGACCATCCTGACGGCAGACTTTGATACAGACTCGAGGGGCCCCCCCTCCCTCTTTCAGGGGCCCCCAGGGAGCCCCCCTCTGAGATAGCGGGCGCCTCGAGGTTCCCCCTTCCCTCATGCGAAAGAGGGCCCCATGCTACAGCATCATCACTACCCAAACAACGACTCACTGCACAACAGTTTGACAAGGTGTTGAAAGTTTTGATTAGCAATCTATTGATATCTCTCGAAGAGGAAGCGAAGCGCTCACCGACGGAAAAAGATACTTCTTACACAGGCAGAAGTTTTATGAGCAAGACAAGAAATAAATAATAAACACCCAACAAAGGCGAATGCCAGCGCGGCGTGCTGCAGTAAATGCACTTCTTTGTTATTTCCAGCAGCGTAGCACTGAGAAATACTAGAGAAAGTAAATACTCCCTGAACACACACACACACACTTGTATTCAGAAAGCATTTGCTTTATATATATATATATTATATGTATATATGTATATATATTATATATATTCATTATATATATGTATATATACTTAGTAATTATATATACGTGAAATGTATTGTATACTGCCTCCTAAAGACGGCTGGAGCTGCATGCGGATAAAAGACAGTGAGCAGCCCCAATTATTCTTCAAAGGAAGAAGAAAAAATTAATTATTTTCCTTCATTTTATAGTTTAGTTAATGCATTTGTATATTTATATATTTATATTGTTTACACTCCGTCTACAGCCGACACACAACAGCACCCCCCAGTTTGTTGTTGTATGTCTTGCTGCATTTTGTTTCTTTTGTTTCCTTTTCCTTAATTATTATTTATTTAATGTTTTTATTAATTGACGAAAAGAACAAACGAATTTACATTTAATATCTTTACTTCGCCATCTCTACAAACGCGGTGTACATACACCTCGTCTGTTGCACGACTCAGTGGATGCACTGCAGCTTCCTTCATTTCTTTTATTCTTACTATTAAAGCATTTGCATGCGCATTATTTTGTTTTCTATTCTTACTATAAAAACATACAACAGCACAATCACACCCCTCTCTCTCTTCTTTCAGCCCCTCTAGCACTGCGTTGCGTTTGCTCTTTCTTGTCTCTGTTATTTCTTTCTTTGAGTTACCTTTGCTATAAGGAATGCATTTACCTTTTCAATCACTGTATATCATTGCCAGCAGCAGTATCCTCACCAGGTCCCCCAGCAGCAGCAGCAGCAATAGCTGCTGCAGCAGCAGCTACTGCTGCTGCTGCTAGATAGTACTTGTGCTTGTGGCTCTGTATCTTAGCTTTGGAGATGGTATATGCGATGAATGAAGCCGCCCCTTGCTGCTGCCGCTCCAGAAGCAGCTGCTGCAGCAGCAAGTGCTGCTGCAACGGCGAATGCTGCTGCAGCAGCACTCCCCAAGCTGCTGCTGGCACCACAGAACCTGCTGGTGCAGCAGCAGCAGCAGCAGCAGCAGGAAGAACAAAAGCAGGAGCAGCAGCAGCACATCCTTTGCTTGGTCGCCGTGTGGTTGAGGCGTGTCAGCGAACGAAGAAGGTGCCTCTATTAACAGCTGCAGTTGAGGAGGCTGTGAGCCGTTGCTGCTGCTGCTCCTGCTGGGAAGCAGCAGCAATACCACCGGAGCAGCGCAGCCTCTACTGCTGCCTCTGCATGCAATCGAGGAAGCGAAATGACTGCATCTTTTGGGCTTCTCCCTGGACGACAAACTTCCGCACTTTTGCTGCTTTCTCAGACCCCAACGACGCTGCTGCTGCTGCAGCGGAGCAACACGCAATAAGAGAAACCAGCCAAAGCAGCAGCAGTAGCAGCAGAGAATACAGCAGTAAGGGCGGTGGAAGCAGTAGTCTCAGCACTGGGGACAGTGGGAGCGCGGGAGCAGCAGCAGCAGCAGCAGCAGCAGCAACAGCTGCATCAGCAGCAGATGGGGGCAGAAAACTGCATCTTTTTTTCTTACGAAAGTTATGGGGGTTGATGAGAGCTGCAGTGCCCTTAGCTTTGATGATTTCTGTCTTCTACTATGTGAGGAAGTTCTGCTGCTGCTGCATGCATCGTTGCTGCTGCTGCTGCTGTTGCTGCCGCTATAGCTGTTGCTGCTATTGTCGCAGCTGCAGCAGCTGCTGTCGCTGCTACTACCCCCGTTGCTGTTGCTGCCGCTGGTGCTGCTGCTGGCTGGCTGCGGCCTTGCTGCTTGAGACCTGTGTTGTGCGCTGCTGCTGCTGCTGCTGCTACAGTGCTGCAGCATGTCGGGGCCTCTGCCGCAAGTGCTGCTGCTGGTTGGTTTATTCTTTAGCTGCATTCCTTTGGGAAATGCAGTTGCTGCTCTTGTACGCCTACGAGAAGGTGAGGGTGTGGATGAAGAATATATATATATGTTTTTCTGTTGTTTATATTCATATATTTGTGTTTATATTCATGCATATGAATATATTTATATAAATACAAATATATATATATATATATATATACATGTATTTCTAGATGCTTTTTTTGTGTGCGTATTTCTCAGTCCGCATATATATATATATAATTGTTTGTCTATGAATGTGTGCATATGCAAATCTATATATATTATATATAATATATATAATATAAATTATATATATGTATATATATATATGCACCTATTTATTTATAAGTATATTGTCTGTAGATTTGACAGTTGGGCGTTTTTTGTTGCTTTATGCAGACAGTGCAGGCCATTCTCTCTTCTCTCTTCGTCGCCTGTAAACATTTATATATATGTTATATATATGTGTATATATATAATGTATATATATATGTTATATATATATATGTGTGTATATATATATATATATATATGTTATATATATATGATTGTGTGCTGATGTATATATCATATATGCATTATATATATATTATATATTTATGCATATGTATGCGTATATATACATATACATATATATATATATATTCATATATATATGTATACATATATATTTATTTATGCATTTATTTTGTTTCTGCATGCAGAGCGTTTGACGATAATTGGCGATTTTGGCGTTCAGTGGAATTTTCGGCGTTTGTTTGGGGCTTCTTCGCGTTTTGTTGCGATGAGTCAAATACAAGATGTCTTCATTAGTGAAGTATAACGCATTAGGGTTTTGTTTAGGGTTTAGCTTAGGGTTTTGTTCAGGGTTTAGTTTAGGGCTTAGCTGAGGGTTTAGTTTCGGGTTTAGTCTAGGGCTTTCCAGGGTTTAGGGTTTAGGGTTTGAGGGGGCTTAGCAGGGTTTAAGAGTTAGGAGGGTTTAGGGTTTAGGGTTTAGGAGGGCTTTGGGGGGTTCGGGGTTTAGGGTTGTTTAGAAAGGGTAGGGTTTGGGGTTTAGGAGGGCTCAGGGTTTAGGAGAGCTTAGGGGGCTTATAAGGGTTTGAGGCCTAGGGCTTGGGAAGATCTAGGGTTTAGGGTTTAGGGTTTAGGGTTGGGGGTTGAAGGGTTTTTTTGTATTTCAGGAAGTGCATGTCTACCGCATCGCCTACCATGTAGTTCTTGTTGTTGGAGATAAACAAGAATTAATTGTTCCTTTCCAGGTGCTGCATTTGTGGTTTGAGCTCAGGGGTTTAGGGTTTGCTGGCTTAGGGCTGCTGAGGGTTTAGGGTTTAGGGTTTAGGGTTTATGGGTAAACGCTTAGGGTTTGCGTTTGGCTTCGTTTAGGACTTTGAACTCCGTTTGGAAGATTGTTTGGCGGTTTACGAGGCGCTGCATTATCTTCTGAGGACTCAAATGCGTTTCGCTAAATCAGGGCCTAGGGTTTAGGGTTTAGGGTTTAGATGCTGGGGATAGCTGCTGTTCAGATCTTTTGTAGGCAGCGGCATTTGGCGCTTTATTTATATTTCCCTCTCTTAGTTTCTTTCTTTCTTTCTTTCTTTCTTTCTTTCTTTCTTTCTTTCTTTCGTTTATTTGTATTATGCAATACACCGCCTGTACACCGCAACAGCACTTCTTATATTACGTTTTAATCATCTTTTTGCATGCAGATACACCGCGATGAACCCTGAGTGATTACAAGGGGTATTTTTATTAAAATAAGCAGAAATAATGAATACAGAAAACCCTAAACCACGGGGGTGTGTTCAGGTGTACGTACACCTCAAGCGTGAGCGGGAAGAACCTCCTCAAGTAAATATTTTCGAGTGTAATGAATAATTTAATAAATATTTATTAAATTATTAATCATTCAATAAATTATTAATAATTTGCCAAATTATTAATAAATTAATAATAATTTCTTAATAATAATTATAACTAATTAATCAATTTTATTAGTAAATCATTAGTAATTTAATAATAATTTAATAAATAGGGTAATAAATAAAGCTACCAATAGGATTATTATATTAAATACAACAATAAATACAACAAATATAACAATAAATATAGACAATAAATATATAAAGAGAAAGAGGCGTCTTGCGCACTTCCCGGGGGACTGACTTTTTTAATTTAAAAAAAATATAATTTAGCAGAAGAAATAAAAAAGAATTTCAACAATGTTTCTGCTGATATTCAATTAATGAATATCAGCAGAATGAAGATTTAGTTTTAACTCCGTTTAATCCATTTTTACTTAAATTAATTTATTTAGGTGTAACTAATTATAACTAAACAAAACACTTGAACAAAAACCGAAATAAAACAATTTAGACAATAATAGTAGGGAAAAATTAAAAAACCAGAGGAAACAGCTAAATAAAACAATAAAGTAAGGTGATTAAAAGAAACAAATATACAGGAGTAGGATAAAATAATTAGAAATAATTAAGTAAAACAGTTGATTAAAACATTCATTTAAAATAAATTGGGTAAAGTAAGGGAACCGCTTTCGCAGCAACAAAATAATAAATAAAACAAAACGCTCTAAATGCTGCGTAGCAATAATAAAGGAAATCAATAAAGAGAGGACAACTAATACAGCAGCAACAACTCCTTAGCCTCAGGTTTGTTAAGGGTTTAGGGTTTGTTGTCTAAGAACATCTTAAAGGGGGTTTAACCAAGCCTACAGGGGCCCCTACAGAACCATAAAAAACAATTCCTACATTCTATATACATATCTTTCTGCTCTCTCTGCTCTTATACTGCTCTTAGCCGCCAAGCAAAGCCTAACTCCTACGACTGTCTATATATATATATATATATGTACATATATATATATATTTATTTATTTAAAGAAAGCATTTTGTCTTTAAAGGGGCCCCTGATCTAGGGGCCCCCTTGAAAGAATAAATAAAAGCCCCCAATAAGGGCCCCGAGACGCAAACGGGGGCCCCCTTTAGTAGCTTCTAAACAAAGCAATCTTAGGGGCCTCCCAACAGAGTTTAAACCCTTTTAGGGGCCCCTGTTTCCGCAACCTCTTCAAACCCCCCTCTTAAAAACCCCTCAAGCCCTCAAACCCTAAACCCCTAACACACAAACAACTTCTGGGGGCCCCCTATTGATAACCCCCCAAGGGGGCCCTTCCCGGAACGCCTTCGGGGGGCCCCTTTGGGAGGCCCCCTTTAGGGGCCCTTTTGGGTGGACTCGTTTAGGTGCCCCTTTGGGGGCCACTTTGGGGGGCCCCCTTTAGTAGCCCTTTTAAGAAGCCCCTCTGAAAGACCCTTTTAGTTAAGCCCCTTTCAGGAAGCCTCTTGGGCCCCTTCTAGAAGCCTCTTTAAAGGCCCCTTCCCTGAGCCCCTTCGGGGGCCCCTTTAGAGGGGCTCCCGAAGGGAAGACCCTTAAGGGGGGCCCCTTTGGGAAGCCCCTTAAGGGGGGCCCCTTTAAGAGGACCCTTTAGGGGGGCCCCTTTGGGTGGCCCCGTTGGAGGCCTCTTATAGGGGGGCCTTCTAGAGGGGCCTTTTAGGCAGGCCCCTTTAGGGGGGCCCCTCTGTGGGGCCCCTTTACGGTTGGTATTTTGTTTTGTTGTTGGAGGCAGTTGAGGGCTGGCCTACGTTTCGGGGTTTTCCTGTTGGGTTTGCGGAGAAGAGGGAGGAGAGGCCTCAACTGCAGCCTCGCTGTCTTCTCCTTCAATGTCTTGGGTGAGCTCAGTAGCATACGGATTCGGTGAGAAAGGATCTAAAGAAAAAACACAAAACCCTAAACCCTAAACCTTAAACCCTAAACCCTAAACCCTGATGTAACTCCTCTGATGTGCTTCGAAACCGCAACCGGAGGGACCCTGAACCCTGAACCCTAAACCCCAAACCCTAAACCCTAAACCCTAAATCGTGAAGGTGCTTTATCTTTTAAAAGGCCTCTAACCTGCGGGTTCATAGGCTGGAGAAGTAGGAGAATACTCCTGCGCCCCTTCTCCATATGTAGGAGAGGAGGCCCCCTGAAGCGGAGAGGTGGGGGAGTATCGCGGCGATTGCACAGAGTAAGCTGAGACGAAAAAGCAGAGAAAAAAGAAAAAAGAAAGACGAAAATACTTTTAAAGGATAAATCAACGAACAAATACGCCCGTATACTTAAAGGGGTATAAACAAGACAGGAAAGCAACAGATCTTTAAACTCCTCTTCTACCAGCAAATAACTGTCTGCTGTTGCTGCTGCTGTTGTTGCTGCTGCTGCTGCTGCTGTTTCTGCTGTTGCTGTTTCTGCTGCTGCTGCATCTGTTACAGAAGAGGAAAGTGAAGGGCTTTATTGTGAAGAAAGTATTGATATACTAACCTGGTGAAGCAACGTTTGCATAGCCTCCAGCTTGTGGTGAGTACACCGGAGAAGTAGGAGAATAAGCAGGAGAAGTAGGAGAATAAGCAGGAGAAGTAGGCGAGTAAGCAGGGGAAGTAGGAGAGTAAGCAGGAGATGTAGGGGAATAAGCAGGAGATGTTGGCTCTTGAAGAGGAGAGGTAGGCGAATATGAAGGAGATGTAGCAGAGTAAACAGGAGATGTCGGAGAATAAGAAGGAGATGTAGCAGCATTTGCATTCGGAGAAAAAGGAGCTATAGGCGCAACTGCTGGAGAAGAAGGGTTTAAACCAGCAGCTGAGTAAGCAGGTGATGTAGGCGAATAAGAAGCAGGAGAAGAAGGAGAATATGCAGGAGAAAACGTAGGTGATGTAGGGGAGTAAGATGCGCTGTAAGAAGGAGAAGCAATATTCCCTAAGCCTCCTGCTCCTGTGTCTCTTGTGTTGGGTTGATAATAAGGGCTTTGAAGAGGAGAAGAAGGCGAATAAGAAGGAGATACGGTGTCTAGGCAGCTCGTAATCAGCGGAGAAGCAGGCGAGAAGCAACCCCCAGCAATGGGAGACATAGGGTTTTGCTGCTCACGAGGAGAGAAGCAAGAAAGAGGAGATACAGGAGAAGTAGGAGATCTCGGTGTTTGTTGTGGAGGAGAAAACTTCCCTCCTAAAGCCTGTGTATCTACAACAGCTCCATCAACAGCTGATGGTGAAGTAGGAGAAAGAGGGTTGGAGGGTGATTGAGCAAAAGAAGAATAAACTGTTGAGAAAGGCATAGGAGAGAAGACAGAAGAAAGCGCATGAGGAGAAGGAGAGCCAGCAGCATCTGGAGAAGTACCTTCACCGCCCCCAGGAGATAACAGGACGCCTTCAAGAGCAGCACTGCTGCTGCTTTCTTGTTGCAGTTGAGAAGCTCTGTGCGCATCTCGAAGCTTCTCTTCATCTATTAATAAATCAGGATCTCCTGTACCTAGAGGGCATAGCTGACCAAGCATAATATTTTCTGTAACACCTCTTAAATGATCTGTTTCTGCAAAGATAGCAGCTTCCATGAGAATTTCAACAGTTTCCTCGAAAGAACATTTCTTTAAAGGCCCCTTCTCTACTCTATTTATACCATGGCGAGTAATACTCATTAAATATCCTTTCTGAGTCATAGAGTCGCACAAAACCGCTAAATGACGGTAGTTTACGTAGCTACCATCGAAAGATATAACTGCACGAAGTTCTCTTAATAATGCACGCCGAACAGCTTCAATTCCAAGTACAGCAAATATTTCTGTTATATCATTGCTTGTTGTTCTTGTTGCATCTACACGAGGACACGTTAATACTTCTTCTAGATTGCATCCGTCAGTATCTAACACCCAGTTGTTCACCCGTTCAAACTTTCCCTGAAACAAAACACAAAAAAATAGAACATAATTATTCAATTCATTAATTCATTCATCTTGTTAATTATCCTCCTCTCATAAACAACTCTAATCCCATACATTTCAGCAAAATCAATGCAATTCATAACAACACACGAATAAGAACAAGAGTAACAAACAACAAAAACAAAAGCAATGAGAACAACAGCAACAGGAATACGCACAAGAATTTCAAAACCAAGAAAAAGAATATTAAAAACAAGAATATTGAAAACAACGATATAAAAACAAGAGGAGGAGTATTAAAAGATGAAAATAATAAGGCGGTACTCTGCTTGGACGTCTCAGTTATTAGTTGATAACAAGCCTAACTCTTTGAATATTTTGTTAATGTTTGTTTGTTAATAGCATTACTCTTTATTGCATATCTATTTGTTAATTGAACTATAGTGGAAATAATTCATGTTGTTTTGATTGAGACGATGATAATTGTTGTTCTGCGATCTGTTTGAAGTGCATGCGCAATATATATACATACACACACATATATATATATATATATTTGTTTATGCTTTGTTTTTCTTACAGTTGTCTCGTTGTAAAGCGTTCTAGCTTCTTCTCTCATATAGACTTTCGTAATTCGGTTGACTCCTCGAAGTGTAATTCCTACAAGACAATGAAGCATGAGTTTTTGTAAGAAGCGATTTTCTATTTCAGATGCCTGATCATCCACTGAGTCTTGTTCCGCTCCATGTTTTTTTATTCTTATTCTTAGTACAAGTTCATCGGAGTTATCATCTGTCCATATACAGTCTAATTCATCATTCTCGAACTCCCTGTATATTGTTTCCCCTATCTCTTTCATTGTTAGCTTCTTGTCTATCATTACTTTTGAGTCCAGCTGTACACGCAGCAGCCACCGTCCTAAACTTTGAGGTAATTCTTCTTCATCAGGGAATTCATAATAATCTCCAACCCATTGTTTATCTTGAGGAACTATTGTCTTCGTAGGATCTGGATCATATATAACTTGCGCAACAGTGCAGACCTTCTCCAGCGTTGTGTGTTCTAAGTGCGTCTGTTTGCAGAAAAACAAACAACAAACACAAACAAAGAAAGAGATAAAATCCAATACATCTACGAAACAATCACATAATGCAGCTTCTTCTCTTGATCTATCGTCATATACAAAACTTATATTATTTCATTTATTCATTCACAATATGCTATCTAAATACACTCAGCAAACAATTCATATTAATGGCTTGAGGATATACACAACATTATTATTATTATTGTTATTCAATGGATGTTGTCGATCTCAGCAGCAAATGATCGCATGCAATATGCAGATACGAAGATACACTGTAATGTTAAAAGAAGAAAAGAAAGAAATGCAAACAATACGGTGAAAACCACTACAAGAAAAGAAGCAAAAAGAACAGACAGAAGAGAAGGATTTGCATAAAATTAAGATGAGTACACCGTAGCGACAAACACGAGTAAGAAGAAGCAAACAAATACACAAAAAACAGGGAAAGAAAAAGATAGACAGATGCATGAGAGTCAACCGCTAATCATCTCCAGCAAACAACAACTAACGGAAAGAAGAAGAAAAGGAGAAAAAATTAAAATTAAACAAAGCAGAGAAACACAAACTCAACAAATTCTTTTATAAGCAAAACAGCTACGACTCTTTACTACAACAAAACAAACACCAACGAACTCGAACATACAAAGAAAAAATAAATATAAATAAAATAAAACAACCGCGATCATCCAACCAGACTAAACAAGGCACACCGAAAAGCAAACAAACAAAACGAACAAACAAAACAAAACAAAACAAAACAAAATAAGACGGAACATTAATATATGATTGTTCTAACCTGCACATCTTTTGCTCTAAACAAAAAAAAGCGAAGCATAAGAAAACAAAAGAAAACAAAACAAAAGAAGAAAATATTAATATTAATATATGATTGTTCTAACCTGTACATCTTTTGCTCTTTCTTGATCGTAAGCTCCTTCATCGAGCAGATACACCGTAAGACTCGGCGTTTTAACAGTTTTCGCAACATTGATGAGTTCTTTTAGACGGGGAACTCCAAGAGTAACGTTTTTAGAACCAACACCAGCAAAATGAAAGGTATTTAGAGTCATTTGAGTAGCCGGCTCTCCTATAGACTGAGCTGCTATTGCTCCTACACATTCTCCTGCATGCGCTAAAGAACGATGAAATTGACGCTCTACCTCACCTAGTAACCACTAACAAACAAACAAATAAACAAACAAACAAACAAATATATATTTATTTGAGTTGTTTAGGGATGCCATACTGCTAACTTTAGTAACAGAAGAAGTATCAACGCTATCGTGTTATTGTATATTTCACTATTTCACTATTCTTATTATCATATATATATATATATATATTGACATGCATGTATATCCATATATTCATATATATATACATGTATATATATATATATATATATGCATATATATATACACAACCAACAGAAGAGCGCTGCATGTAGACGCCATTCTCATTACCATTACCACCGACCTCAGCGTTTTCTGTGTTCAGCATTTGCAGTTTATCTTCATTGAAGTGTATGGATTTAATTTGTATTTATTCCTTAGTGTGTATTTGTATAAAAAGATACAGAAGATAAAGCAGATAAAGAAGTTAAAGAACATGTAGCAGATAAAGCAGATCAAGAAGATAAGGAAGATAAAGAAGACAGCACAGACAAAGAAGATAAGGAATAAGATAATGAATATAAAGAAGATAAAGAATAAGATAATAAAGAAGCTTACATGAACTGCCTTAACGCCGAGTTGTTCTCTCTCCATCAATCTTCTTGAATTGAGCACTGTTCTTAAATGCGCTTTCATGAAGACAGTTGCATTTTCCTGCACTTCTGCGGATATAGTATCTGCTTTGCAAGTTTGTTTAACTACGATAAGTTTATCATTTAATAACTCCGAAACACTCTTTGCTATCGCCACAGGGTCTTGTTTCTTCAGTTGTTCTACAGACGGGGGAAACTGCGCCTTAGCAAATTCAAGCAAACGCATAATGTTTATAGGAATATGTTGTTTAACCTCTCCATCAGGGAATATACTTTTACATAGACGCAGTTTATCTTCTTTAATGGCTTCATATTCATCTTCTAGTACTTGTTGAGCAGAGAAATCAACGAAGAGCTTCGTACGTAACTCTTCATTTAATATCCAACCTTTTCCATAACTTTCTTGATCTAAATCATGCCTATACACCCGCCGAATCTTTTCTGCATCCATCTGCATCAATTCTATCACTTGGTCTTCAACATATTCACCACTCATTCCGTCTTCTCCATATAAAAATTGCAGTACCTCTTGTGCGCTGTTTCGCACTGTTCTATCATAGCTGACTTTCACATCTTCCATTGCTTTCATTAATCGCCGCTGAATATACCTGAATATACATGCAAACAACAAATGTATATATATTTATATATTTATTATATTTAACTAAACATAATATATATAATATATAATATATATATATATATATAAAGTGTATAAATGAATGAGCAAATAACTTATTAAATAATAAACAACTTATATATTTACTTAATAAATATATAAGTAAACAAATAAATAAATAAATAAATAGAGCACATCTTACCCCGTTTCTGATGTTTTGCATGCAGTATCGATAATTCCTTCTCTGCCTCCCATAGCATGGAAGAAAAGTTCTTGAGGGAGTAAACCTGTTAAATAACTATGCTCAACAAACCCTCTACTCTCTGGAGAGTAATCAAATTTACTAAAATGAGGCAAAGAACGATTATTAAAACCAAACGGAATTCGCTTTCCTTCAACATTTTGCTGTCCTACACACGCCATAATCTGCGATATGTTGATAGTACTCCCCTTAGACCCGGCCAGCACCTGAAGAAAATATATTTAAACCCACAATTAATTAACCAATTAATTCTTAAAGTCAAATAAGATACTACAACGATATAACGAGGAAAAAAACAGAAAATAGCATAAACATGAACACAAAACAAACCCCAAATGTAACAATTAAAAGAAGAAACGACAAAAACAACAGCAATAACAAGGAATGAAGCCTGAATATCCCAGCAGCAGCAACAGCAGCAGCAGCATATAAGAGCACAACGTAAATGCATCTGCAGAGATAAAAGAGAGAAAGAAAGCAGCAAGGAGTTAGCAAACGGTGAGAGAAGAAAAGAAAGACGAACCATAGCCATTATATTGTTGGATTCATCGAGTTGTTCAGATGCAACTTTTCCCGACTTTTCTCTCGCTGCATTTAGCTCTTTATTAACTCTTGCTTCAAAACTTTCTCTTAAACTCTTCCCAGGCTGTGCCTCCAATCTGCCTTGGTGGGCTAGCTTTGTCAAATGCGCTACTTCTTCTTTTGCTTCTTTCAGAATTTCCTCTACTTTTCTGCAAGTCTCCGGCGAGGTAATAATGTCGCTACACCCCACTGTAAAGCCCTGATGAAGCAACCAGAAGTTTACAAGCTTTTGTAATGCTCCTAAGAAATCTTTTGTTCTTTCCGGCCCTGCCTCATTCCAAAGAAGATGAATAAGAGAACCACTGGAGGAGCCGACTGTTTTTTTGCAGATTTTCCCTGCAAGAAGCTCCCCTTGTCGAATAATAACACGTTCATCTCGTTCTGAAATAAATAAGTTCTCTTTCTTTCGGTCAACCAAGCCCCCAACATCGCGCATCATGTTGATTCGCATGCGAGTGTTTGCTCCCCCACCTCCTGTGCTGGTGTTGAAGCAAAGCAACAAAGAAAATAACTGTTTCCCTGTCCATAGAGGCTCAGGGCAAAGAATAGCTGGAGGAGGAACAATGCCATCCCAGTAAGGAATTTGCAACAGCAAATCAAACACCATTGGGCGTGTTAAGAACGTATCTCTTCTCGTAAATTTGCTGACAGCTAGCAGCGAATCCTGCGCGGCACAACAAGAAAATAAACAAATAAATACTATTTTAGTAACAAAGAAGAAGAAGCAAAAGAAGTATATATGCAATAGAGAAAAACCTGCAAAAGGCGAGCGCACTGAACAGTCGAAGAGAGCGAAATGTACGTCGAGATGCAGCAGCAAGACTCATCATGTTTTCTCTGTTTTTCTTACCTGTACAATCCCCATAACAGGCTTATTTCCTTGAGGAGAAACAATTTGCTTGGGGACAAGCATAAGATGTTTAATTTCTGCACGTGTTTCCTCGCTCTGAGCCAGGTGTAAGTTCATCTCATCACCATCGAAATCTGCATTGTATGGAGAAGTAACAGATAAATTAAGACGAAAAGTTGAATAAGGTAAGACGCGCACTCGGTGACCCATTATAGACATCTTGTGAAGAGAAGGCTGCCGATTAAACAATACATAATCTCCATCTTGCATATGCCTCTCCACCCTATAACCAACCTCCAGCGCAACCTCTCCCCCTTTCTTTGCATGTCTCAGGTCGAATCTGCAGTTCAAAACAAATAAATAAACAATCATACATACAAATGCATCAACAGACAAAGGCAATTATAACTCAAATAAACCCTAAACCCTAAAACTGTAGACCCTAAACCACAAGAACGAACAACAAACCAAATACAACATTCATACGAAAACAAATAAAAACAAAACGACCTAAATAACAACTCAAAACAACCCCAAACAACCATAAACCCTAATAAACATATATAATAAATAAGTATAATACATAAGCATACATATAAACATGTATTATACGCTATATAATATGTGCATGCAGTAGAGCGGGTTTGAATGAAGTGTTGTTTTGCGTATATTACCTCGTTCCGTCTTCTCGAATAACATATTTGGCTCCCGGCCATTCTAAGGGCCCCTTTTTAACTAATTCCTTTAACTTGTTGATATTTAAATGCGTGACAAACTCAGGATATGTTAAAGTCATTGCTATACTCTTCGGCACCCCCACCACATCAATGGGAAGATTAGGATCGCCTTAAATAAACAAACAGCATAACGCAGTAAACAATACCTGTGCATACACCCCAACGCTCACCTCCACCTGTACACCACAGCTCTCCCGGTGGTTATACGCAGAGGAATCATAAACATTATTGCTAGGTATACATGCATAGAGGCTTACAGATACAGATATATATATACATATATGCAGACATATATATATATATATATATATATATATATATGGAAGCCGCACCCACACCAAATACACCTCAGGCATAGAGATGCACTGAAGATACAAGCAAATGGAGGAACAATTCATGCATGCATGCATGCATGCATGCATGCATGCATTGTTTGTTTTGTTGGTTTATTTGTTTGTTAGTTTACCTGTGATGACCGTTCGCGCTGAGAAGTCGACTCGCTTGCCCATTAAATTACCTCGCAAGCGCCCCTCTTTGCCTTTCAGTCGCGACCGCAGCGCCTGCAGCAGAACGAAAACAAATATAATATAAACGCATGCAAACTGCAGCATTAGAAGCAGCAGCACCAACGACTCCAGCAGCAACAAGCAACTGCAGCAGTACCCGCAGTAGAACAAGCACAGCTGTAGCAGAAGAACAAGCACAGCAGCAGCAACAGCAGCACCAGCAACAGCAGGAGCACACGCACAGCAGCAGCAACAACAGCAGCATCAACAGCACAGCAGGAGCACAATCACGGCAGCAGCAACACAGCAGCAGCAGCACAACAGCAGCAGCAGCAACACAGCAGCAGCAGCAGCACAGCAGCAGCAGCAGCAGCAGCAGAGATGGATGTTAATGCACCTTGATAGGCTTCTTAGATCTGGTGGTGGCGACTGGAACCCCCGGAATATCGTTATCGAAGAAGGTGGTGACGTGATACTGCAGCAAAAGGTTCATCTCTTGCAGCACTGCAGAGGGCACAGAGTCGCCTTGCCTCTTTAATGAAGCATTTGTCTTAACAATATCCATCAACTTCAACGTCAGATCGTCTTCACTGCGAGTATTTCCATTTTGAACACTCGGGCGTACTGCAGGAGGGGGTATAGGAAGAGTGCTAAGAATGAAAGAGGCGGGATGAGCTCGCACAGGATCAAACCCTAGCAATCGAATATCTTCTTCAGATACTCTACGTATAATTTGCAGGGCTTCTTCAGGTACTAATACCCTCCTTAGATCTTCAGGAGCTTCTTCATCAGTCTCTATAATATTACCCTTTTGTTCAGGAAATGCAACCATTAAGTTAGGCCCTTCTTTAAAATATCTCGGCTGTATACAACCACAACCTCCTCCTATACCTTGTCCTTCTTCTGCTGTATCTTGTTCAATATCACAACGTCTCCGCCCTGCACATAGATCTACTAATCTCTTCAAACGCTTTGCTGGGGTTTTCACTGCTGCTGCAGCTAATAACCTTGGATCTTGGCGAGAGATAAGAAGACGACCGCAAGAGCAGCAAACGCAGCGAAGAACACGCAAGACAGCTCCTATAAAACCATAATGATATACAGGTTTAACTAAGTTAAGATGCCCGAAGTGCCCTGGGCAATTCTTAACATCCATTAAACATGTTTGGCATTTTAAACGATAATCTAATGTCCCTAGACGAAGGTCATTCAAACCATTCGCCTTAGGAAGACCTTGTTCATATAACTCTGTACTCGTTATTTCACAAACAGACATCCTCTGAATCTGCTCTGCGCTTAATACACCAAACTGAATTGCACCTACCCTTTTATAAGGGCAAGGAGAATAAGGGGTCGCCAGAGATAAAGCTGCCATCTTCGCATGCACTCAAAAGCCAAACAATATCTTTCAATTTATCTATGTATGCACGGCGGCTTCAATAGATACGCATCCACAAGCAACATACATGTAAACCAAACGAAGCAAAACGGAGGCGCAAATGCCTCACAAATACAAATAATAATACTAATCCCACTAACAACACCACACAAACAAGAACAGAGACGAAAGAAAATAAGAAAAACCTTCCCTCGCCTGTTTTCAGGTGTACAGACACCCCTGAAAGCCCCAGCAGCTCGCAGCGCGCCTGCTGCGCGCTGCGAGCTGCTAAACAACCACCAGAAGAATAAAAGTGTTTCTTCGCTTCTGCAAAAGAAGGAAAAGGTGAATGAATGCCTCAGCCCCTGCAAGTGTTCGAGAAGGAGCGAGAGCGGCGACGCGTCGCAGAGGGAAACGCTGCTTTTTTGTGTGATTAACCCGCCGTTCTCTGAACAGAAATAGCTGAAATTAATAATGAATTAAACGAAAAAAATGTTTTTACCCATGAGGAATAACAGCCCCCACATGCAGACTCAACAACATCGGACGGCCGCCATTGCGCGCATGCAGATATCATGCCTAAGGTTTCTTCGCACTTCTTTGCTTGTTCTGCCTTCATCTTCGGTGTATTTATATTCCTTTTCTTCTTTTCTTGCATTTTGGTTATTAAGAAATATCATTAAAACCCTCTGAAGCCGTCAGGCCTGCGCTTTCCTGTCGGTTTCGCGCAGCTTCCTTCCCGGGGCTCTCCTGCTCCCCCTCCAGCTCCTTTGCGGAGTAATCTGAGTTTTCATTTGCTCTCCAAAGAGGAAATAATACATTAGTTCTGTTTATTGAGTCTAAAGCGGAATAATCTTGACGACAAACTCAGCAGAGCAGAGCTGATTGCGAGTCTGGAGCTGTACGTACACCCCAACAACAACGCGGAGAGGAGCTGCGGAGTCGGCTCGAAAGAGGAACGAAGGAATCAAAATTTAATTTCTTATTTTCATTTTATAAGCGTTAAAAGATGCCGTCTGTCATCGGCAAGGCAGGACCTCCTGCAGATCTTCGTCGCTTTATGGAGAAGAGGCTCGACGGTAATTCTATAAATGCACATAAATAAGTAAAAATATGAATGAAATATAGACAGATAAATTGTTGGTATGTAGGTAAATATTGTAGCGATGATGTTTTCTGCGTTATGCACATTTTAAGTGGTTATTTATCTCTGTCTCTCTGTTTACTGCTCTCTATTTTTTTTTGTATGTATTTTGTTTTACAGTGTCTGTCTTGTATTGTGTTTAATTATATTGCACTTTCTGTCTTTGTCCATCTCATATATTCTGTCTAAACACATACGTTTTTGCTTCCTGCTGCTGCATTTAATTGCTGTTATTTGTTTTTGTTTCTGCTGTCTGTACAGTACACCTGAGCGGTGGGCGGCGCGTCGTTGGTGTAATGAGAGGCTACGACACCTTTATGAATGTTGTTTTAGATAATGCATTGGAGCTAAGGGGCCGCCCTGGGTCTAAACAAGTTGAAAGAAATGAATTAGGCATGGTTGTTATCAGAGGAAACTCAATATTAGATTGGGAGTGCTTAGACAAAGTGCGCCCTTAAATGCAGACTAAGGGACCTGAGCTGAGGTGTACGTACACCTCATTTCATACGCCAACAAACCTGTAAGGGGGAGTTGGCGTGCAGTTATTTATTTATATTTATTCCTTTCTCCTTTCTTTTTCAAAGAAGGGGAAACCGATACAAACCACTGGAGGTTCTCGCCTCTTAATTATCTCCACCCTAATTAAACGCTCTTTCGTTTGTTCTTGTTTAGGGTTTAGGGCTTAGGTATATATATCTGCATATATATCTGTATGTATGTATGTATATCCCTTAGGGTTTAGGGTTTAGGGTTTAGGGTTTAGGTCTTCCTGTGCAAAAGACGGCACCGAGAAACATATATATATATATATATATATATATATATATGAGAGAGACAGACAGACAGAAAAGAATGCAAAGAAAGAGACAGAGAAGAAACAAGAAAAAAGACACAGGGGGAGACAGAGAGGAAAAGACAGAGACCACACCAGAGGTAGAAATACAGACTGAGACAAATGCACACAGAGAGAGAAGGAGAGAGCAATAAAGACGAAGAAAGAGAAAAAGAGACAGAGCGACAGAAACAGAGAGACAGATAGAGATAGGGAGACTAAGAGAAAGAAAAACAAAAGAAATAGAGGCAAAGAAACAGACAAATATGAGGAAGATTGAATTAAACAAACAGAGACGGATGTAGAAATAAGGACAAACAAAAAATAAACTACTTCACCTCAGGATTAGGATAGCAGAGAAGAGGCAGCAGCAGCGACTGTGGAGTACGGCGCAGCAGCAGCAGCAGCAGCAGCTACTGCTGCTGCTTCAGCTGCTGCTTCAGCTGCTGCTGCTGCTGCTGGGTTTGATGGCAAGCGATGCGAGACTGCAGGAGCAGCAGCAACAAACAGCTTTCACCGCTTGTTATTTGTATACTGAGTCTACAAGTCGTTGTCGCTTTTTCTTCCTTGTGTGTGTTTGTTTGTTTGTAAGAAAATATTTAAACCTTTTTCGCGTTTCTCCCCTTCGTTTTACTCCTTTAGGGGAATTGACTGAGTTTAGGTCAAGGAATGAAGAGCGACATATATATATATATATATATATATAAAGATATACGTATATATAAATATATACAAATATGCACATATCTATACATTATATATATTTATAGAACCATTGTGTTGCCTTTTGACCCGCTTTGCGAAGTGAAGAGATTTGTTTTCTTTTTCTCTGTTTTAAATGCAATACGACAGAAAGCATTAAAAATGTTTGTCTTAGAAAGGGAATGCATGCTTATTCACAGTTTTTGTTTTTCTTTGTCTTGCGTACTTCTCGTTTACTTCGGGCTGTCTACTGGTCTATGCAGATGTATTTATTTATTATTTATTTAAAGTCTTCGTATTGCACAACTTAGTGGGGTGTATAGGGTTGCTTCGATGCTGGCATGCGGAGCTTTTGCCTTGCAGCAGAAGCAGTAGCCACAGCAGAAGCAGCAGTAGCAACTGCAGCAGCAGGAGGAGCAGCAGCAAGGTGTGCTGCTGCAGCATTCACGACAGAAGCTGTTGTCTCTGTCTTTTCTGCCTTTTCTTTGCATCTGCTTCCCCCCTCAGGGGCTATAGAGGAGACCATTGTATTGTATAAAAGATAATAATGATTAATATTGTAATATACAACTGTTATATTATCTTTAATTCTCTTCTTCTCTCTTGTCTTCTCACTCTACTACTGCAGCAATTTGCGTTATTCTGCGTTTTTAATTTTAGTAGAAGGCGACGCGCAGAGCCTGAAATGCATGCAAAACATAAATAATAATTGTAATGCATGCATATTATATTATGCATATATATAGTACATATATATATATTTACATATGCATGGCGTTGTAATATTGAACATAACTAATAGTTATACTGCATATAATATTATATATTTATGTATATATTGCATATGTTATGCAGCTTTCTTGAATAATTATGCAGATACCCGATCTGCATATACACCTGCGGAAAGGCAAATCATTACTATGAGAAATGCAAATATATATAAGTGATGTATCTACATGAACATTATATGTACGAGTATATAAACAGAAATGTGCATAATATATGTACATTTATATACACATATTTATGCGTATGTATGCATAAATATTTACACACGCACATACATGCATACATAAACATAAATAAATAAATGACAAAATAAATAAATAAATGAACAAATAAATAAATAAACAAATAAATAAATAAACAAATATATACAGGTTTCCTATGGATGGTAGTGTGGTAAGGGAGTGGGCGGGTTGGTCGCTTGAGCGGTTTGTTGAACTGGCTTAACTTTTTCAATATGTTTGTTGAATTAATTTTTTAATTTAATTAAAATTATTTGTTTAATTTATTTTTAAAGTTTTTTCTGTTGATGAAGCATATTTTCTCTTGTTTTGTTGGGGGTAATTATCGCAGCCGCCGCCTACAACACCACCGGCAGACGCAGCAGACCGGTCTGCTGGTTTGCCCTTAAAATCAATGTTTTTATGAAAATTTAATAATTTAAATGACAAAATTAATAATATTTATTTGATATATTAGGAGAAAATGAAAAAAAATTGCATTTAAAGACGGGTTTCCATGCTTTCTCGAGTCCTTGGGGAGGGTGAGATGCCCTTGAAGCCCCAGATCAGACAAGACCATCGGCGACAGCTGCTTTTGTTTCTCTTTTTGTAGTATTTTAAAAGTTTGTCTTTTTTGTTTCGTTATTTTAATTTTATTCCTGCAAAATTTACTTCCTGAAAGCTTGCTAAGGTGTATGTACATCCCAGACACTGCGGCCGTCGTGGGCGCCCATGCAAGCCATTCATTTTTTCTGTTGCGACTTAATTTCTCTCCCTTCCCTCGACTTTGTTTTAAATAAATTATTTATCTCTTTTTAATACTTTGTTTCATTCCCTGAGATCACCATGGACGGTGGATATTCCCCACCTTCCTCCGTTGATCTCTTTTCCTCACCAGGTGTTGTTTCCGTCGGCTGCAAGAAATCATTGAACAAATCCTCATTTACCTGCTAATTCAAAAAGAATTAATTCATTTTAAATACTCCGAGTCAAGATGAATAACGTTGCTACACAATTTACACCATATCCCCACTGGGGAGTGGGTGCCCCTCTGAACGCCCAGATGCGGCAGTATGCAGCTTCTGCTGCAGCAGCAGCAACAGCAACAGCAGCAGCACCCGCAGCAGCACCAGCATCAGAAGCCTTTCCCCTTGTTGCAAGGGAACAGGTAGACCGTCGACCACACGAAGGTATGTACATAAGCCCAAGAAGATGAAAACGGTTTGCAAGGAGCAGCACCAGTGCAGCATTGCTACTATGACTTTATAATATTCACTAACTTTTAGCAGAACTGCAGGATTTTTATCGTGGCTTGTACTGCTGCTGCTTCTGCTGCTGTCACTGCTGCTGTTCTTCTTTTGTTTGTTGTTTTTTCGTTGTTGTACACAGCAAACTCTGAGAAGGAAGATGAAGGCAGCTGGGTTTGCTTCTGGTCTCTAGAAAAAGAAAAAGACAACCGCAGCAGATTAGTGGGGCCTCAGCGATTTCGCTCATACTTGGGAATTTCTAAACTTGCATGCGGATCCACTCTAGCCGCCTTCATTGCAGGTGCAGCAGCAGCAACTGCAGCAGCAACTGCAGCAGCAGCAACCACAACAACAGGAGTTGTAGTAGAGGCAGCAATAGAAGCAGTATTAGTTGTAGCGCCAGCAGCAGCGGCAGCACAAGTAGTATGAATAATAGCAGCAATAGCAGCAGTGATAGGACCAGCAGAAACGACAGTAGCAGTAAGAGAGGCAGAAGGAGCAGCAGCAGCAGCAGCAGCAACAGCAGCAGTAGTAGCAACAACAGTACCAGTAGAATCACCTGCAGCAGCAGTAATACCGGACGTAGAAATAACAGCAGCAGTAGCAAAACCAGCAGCAGCAGTAGTAGTAGTCGCAGCAGCAACAGCAGCAGTATCAGCAGTAGCAGCAGCAGCAGGAGCAGCAGGAGCATTCGAGTCTTCTTTGTGTTTAATATTTATTTAATTTGCATTACTTATGTTTTGTTTGTTCATATAGATGACTACCGTTTGTACTGCTGGAACTGGAGAGACAGCGGCAATATGCATGCATGCAGCCCGCAGCTAATAGAAGGAAGAGGCTTAGAATATATGCAAGTCGTTGATGTCTCCTGCGGAGAAGAACATCTTGCATGCACAACCAGTCAGTTCAAGCTGCTGCTGCACCTGCTGCACCTGATGATGCTGCTGCACCTGCTGCACCTGCTGCTGCTGCTGCTGCTGCACCTGCTGCTGCTGCTGATTCTGCCAGTTGTGGTGCCCTTGCTGATGCTAGTGCCGGTGCGGCTGCTGTTGCTGCTGCTGTTGCTGTTGCTGTTGCTGCTGCGGTTGCTGTTTCTTCTGCTGTTGCTGCAGCAGCAGTAGCAGCTGCTGCTGCTGTCGCAGCGTCATGCATGCATGCATATATATTTGTTTAAAGAGGTGCATGCAAGCCCCGTTGTTTGTTTGTTTAATACTTTTTGCTGATAAACTCGCGTCTTCATATATTGCCGACCCTCTGCATTAAATTTTCTCTTTTCAACTCTTTAGTTAATAATTAATATTAATTATATATTTATTAATACTTATTATTTATTTATTTATTTATTAATATTCATTTATTTATTATTTATTTATTATTTATTTATTTATTTATCTGCAGAAGAGGGCCGAGTGTTTACCTACGGCAGCGGCGACTGCGGGCAGCGCGGCAGCGGCAAACTGCGCGGAGAATTTCAAAACGAGTAAACAAAAAATATTTTAGTTTTATTCTTTAACTCTTTATATATATATATTTATATATATTTATATGTAATATATATATGTATATATATATATATATATATATATTTGTTTGTTTATTGATATCATTTGTTAATACTACTTCATTTAACCTTTTAATTCTTATTCGCATGTATAGTAACGTGCACTTGTACATATATATACATATATATATATATTATAATATTTATATTCTAGGCATCACATATTAATATTAGCTCTTATATTGATATATACATACATACAAATATGTATTTAATGCATGCATGTATATTATATATATTATATATATACATATATATATGCATGCTACTCTATTTAGTCCTTTAGGTTTTACGAGGTGTTACATTAATTATTATTATAATTGATATTAAATCGTTGTATTACTAGTACCATGCAATAAAGAAGATAATAATAATAAATAATAATAATAATAAAGATAAGAAATATATAAAAATAAGAAATATATAAAAATAGTGTTTATGTGCAAATTGAACAGGGGCCCTGACGAAGTGTTATTTCCAAGACGAGCAATTCAGGTCGCATGCGGAGCAAAATATACTCTCGTACTCACAGGTCAATCATTAAACCTCTTCCTGCTGCTGCTGCTGCTGCTGCTGCTGCTGCTGCTGCTCCTTGTGGTGGTGGTCGGGGGGGTGCTCATTTTGCTGCTGCTAGTGGTGATGCTGGTCCTGCTGCTGCGGCAGCGCAAAGGGCAGCAGCAACAGCAGCAGAAGAAGCGGCGTATCATCAGCAGCAGGAAGAAACAGCATCACTAGCAGCAGCAGGAGCAAGAGAAGCAGCAGCAGCAACGGCAAGAACAGCAGCAGCAGAACCATACGTAGCAGCAGCAGCAGCATCATCTGCATATGTTTGAATTTAATTATGTTTTTGCTTTTTTGCTGCAGAAGACGGCCAGGTGTATTCATTTGGAGATGGGTCTTACGGTGTATTGGGAGCAGATTGCAATTCCAGTCAGACATCAATGCTTGCTGCTGCTGCTGCTGCTGTCCTTGCTGCTGCTGCTGCGGCTGCTGCTGCTGAGCAAAGATTTGCTGCTACTGGTACTGCTGCTGCTGCTGCTATTCTTTATGCTGCTGCTACCGCTACTGCTGCTACAACTGCTATTGCTACTGCTGCTACTGCTATTGCTGCTGCTGCTGCTGCTGCTTGGTGTGGGGTGTCTGTGCAGTTCGTTGGAGTCCAACGAAAGTAAAGTTTAACAACCGGAAGATAAAACAAATTGCTGCGGGGCGACACCACGTAATTGCAGTGACTGGTGAGTGAAGACAGAAGAAAAAAGCAGAAAAACAAACAAAATAAATAATAAACAAAACAAATTAACAGGGGCCCAGACAGACAGAGGGGATATATTCATGTTTATATATTATATAATATATATATGTACGAATATTATGTTTATATATTATATAATATATATATATATATTAAACAAAAGAAGAGAGAGGAGAAAGAATTACGCATAGATAGATAGATATAGATAGACAAAGAGATATATATATATATATATATATATATATA
>NW_013547781.1:0-1366 GCF_000499425.1 Eimeria acervulina
AAGGTCAGGGGTTGTGTAGGTGGAGCGGTGTGTCATTTTGTGGTTGAGCAGGTATTTAGTGGTGCGTTGGAGGAAGCGATGAGCTGGTGTGCTTGCGCGTTAATGGAGGGCGGCTACTGTGTGCTGGTTCGTGCTACGCTGTGTAGCGTTCAGCGCATATTGCCACAAAGCAAGTGCGCATAAATGAACGCTTAGATGCATGTTAAACATTTCATTGGATTTGGCAGCTGCAGCGCTGTGCATTGCGGGGGGGGGGATAGGGGAAGGCTAAATGGGGCTAATAAAGTGTGAAGTGTGTGACAAGAAGCGGTGAGATTTTGCCTGCGGGTTGTGTTTGGGAAGGAGCCGAAGTTGTATGCTGCGAGCTGGTTAGGATTATTTCAGTGGCCGATGTTTGTTAGAGTGGATGGCTTTGCATAGGGCAAGACGAGCAGCTAATGTTCTAGGAAGGTCAAGGGTTGTGTAGGTGGAGCAGTGTGTCATTTTGTGGTTGAGCAGGTATTTAGTGGTGCGTTTGAGGAAGCGATGAGCTGGTGTGCTTGCGCGTTAATGGAGGCTGGGTACTGTTTGGTGGTTCATGCTAGGCTGTGTAGCGTTCGGCGTATATTGCGACGCAGCAAGTGCGCTTAATTGCAAGGTCAGGCTTAGCTGTGTGTTAAACACTGCATTGGATTTGGCAGCTGCAGCGCCGTGCATTGAGGGGGGGGTGGAAAAAGCTAAATGGGGGCAATAAAGTGTAAAGTGTGTGACAAGAAGCGGCGGGGTTATGAGTATGGGTTGTTATTAGGATGGAGCAGAGTGGTATGTTGGGAGTTGGTTAGGAGGATTTGAGTGGCCAGTATTTGTTGGAATGGATGCCTTTGCATAGGGCAAGACGGGCAGGTATTGTTGCAGGAAGGTCAGGGGTTGTGTAGGTGGAGCAGTGTGTCATGTTGGGGTTGAGCAGGTATTTAGTGGTGGGTTTGAGGAAGCGATGAGCTGGTGTGCGTGCGCGTTGATGCAGGCTGGCTACCGTTTGCTGGTTCATGCTAGGCTGTGTAGCGTTCAGCGTATATTGCCACGCAGGGAGTGCGTATAAGTAGAAGATCAGGGTCATAGGTATGTTGATCACTGCATTGGATTTGCCAGCTGCAGCGGTGTGCATGGCGTGGGGGTTGGGGGGAAGCTCAATGGGGCTAATAAAGTGTAAAGCGTGTGACAAGAAGCGGTGGGTTGTTGAGTATGCATTGTGTTTAGGAAGAATCCGAAGTGGTATGTTGGGAGTTGGTTAGGAGGATTTGAGTGGCTGATATTTTTTTGGAATGGATGGCTTTGCATAGGGCAAGACGGGCAGCTAATATTGGAGGAAGGTCAGGGGTTGTGTAGG
>NW_013547780.1:0-2113 GCF_000499425.1 Eimeria acervulina
AACCTGGTCATATGCTGCCAGCTTCTGCAAGCATCCAAGAATCACAAACCTTTCAGTATGGGGCAGGCATCAGTGCAAACGCACATACTAAGCGGTATGCAACGCCGGTGTTGTTCTTGCAACCTGAAACCAGAAAAAGAGCCTGCATCCGTCCTAAACCCCTTCACATCTGCCCCACGGCAAATGCATAGCTTTCCTCTTGAACATACAGCCTGCACAAACACCGCCTGCTCATCAAAGCACTCTTCCACGCCTTGCTGCATCTATATAATCACCAGAATAATCACCAATTTAGCAGTGTAGACTAGCCTGCCGTTACTGAAAGCTTGAAAGGGGAGTGGGGCTTGCAGCGGACGCACTTCCTAAGCAAATCAAACGCCATAAATCCAATCGTCAGTCACTTTACCACTGACATGGCTCACGCTGATCGCAGAGGCGCAAGGGCGAATGACACCCCTTGGGTCAATTTTGTGCGACTTCTTTACTGCGGAATGCATGTGATGCATGCCAGATCATAGGGGCTTCACTGGTTGTACCATTAGACGTACGAGCTGCCCCCACCATTGACGCCACCTGCAGGCCAGCCTATTCTTGAACGCTGTCGTCCAGGGTGCACCGCACTTCTGGAGGAGGCGGGACGCCGCGAAGGATAATGACACGATTATTCTGTCGGTGCAAAGCTCGAGCATCGTAGGAGATTTCCCGGCTGCGCCATTGAACATACGGCCTGCCCCCACCATGGACGCCACCTGCATGCCAGCCTATTCTTCAACACTGCCGTCCAGGGTGGACTGCACCACTGGAGGAGGCAGGATCCGGCGACGGACAATGACCTGACGATCCTGTTGGTGCAAAGCTCGAGTGCGACTTCTTTACTGCGGAATGCATGTGATGCATGCCAGATCATAGGGGCTTCACTGGTTGTACCATTAGACGTACGAGCTGCCCCCACCATTGACGCCACCTGCAGGCCAGCCTATTCTTGAACGCTGTCGTCCAGGGTGCACCGCACTTCTGGAGGAGGCGGGACGCCGCGAAGGATAATGACACGATTATTCTGTCGGTGCAAAGCTCGAAACATACTGCCTGGGCAACCGCGGAATCCATTTGTTGCATGCCAGATCCTAGGAGCTATTCCGGCTGCACCATTAGACGTACCACCTGTCCCCACCATGGACGCCACCTGCATGCCAGCTTATTCCTCAACACTGCCGTCCAGGGTGGACTGCACCACTGGAGGATGCAGGACCTCGCGACGGACAATGACCTGACGATCCTGTTGGTGCAAAGCTCGAAACATACTGCCTGGGCAGCATAAAACACCATCGCAGCGCAGACCAAAAACGTCCCTTCCTTGTCCATGATCCTACCTACTCCGCACTGCCTAAGTACACTATGAACTCCGGGTGAAGGGCGCGCTTCACCACTATTGCACTCAGCTCTGCAGAGTCTCGTCAAATCTCGGGTCGCCCAGCCCGTCGTGCAGGTAAACGTAACAGTCGTCAAACTGTCGAGCATCTTCGCCACCGCTGTTCCCAAGGTATTCCCGTGAACATGCAAACATGGGAAGCACCTAAAATCCAGTCCAAGTGTAACAAAAGTGCAGGAAGAGACGCTGGCTACGCCGCGGGGGCGTCATAGGCACGCCATGCTGTGTCAAAGCATTCCGCTGCGTCTTTAAACTAACGTCCATACACCCACGGCCGTCCTCAAAATCTGCTGATGCCAGTTCTTGCGGGATAAAGCGCACTGCAGAAACCTAATCAAGCAACATGGGTTGACTGCGAACCCTGACGCAACCCCAAACCGGTCGCCCATCTGGAACGCGGACATCGGAGCAAAACATTCCATGCAGGTGAATACGAGGTGCACCCCTCTATACAAAACTTGCACGCGCACTATCGCTCTAGAAATCATAACCCAGACAACACCTCAACCTGGCACGGACAAATCCTGCGTCGAACCGCTCAGGGCTTGGTGGCGATAGGCACAAAACAAAGAACGCACTTGCTGGACCTGGGAAGGCATCCCTTCACCGTGAAAACTGGCGTAATGTGCACACAATCATTACCCAGCAAACTCCCCATCTTAAACAAGCACATCCTGCAAGGAG
>NW_013547779.1:0-1508 GCF_000499425.1 Eimeria acervulina
AATCTTTCTGGTGGACAATCAACTGCAAAGACACGCAGCAAGGCAGCACAGCAGCCATGAAGAAGACTGCTCCTCCAGTCAGGTAGGCAATTGTGCCACCGGAACAACCAATAATAAAAGCAGCATGTTTTGATTATTTATAAGGTCTTTCTCTTGCCCACAACCCATAGTCATACTGAGACCAGCATCTACCGTGTTCGTAGAGTCACACTGCACCAATGAGAAGACACGGGATCACAGATACCCAGTAGTTTTCTGGCACATCTGCATGAACACCGCACTATGGCTGCACACGGCTACCACCGGCTGGCCCGGAATATGCATGAGCCAATGAATTATTGCACCGTACCTCTCGCACTCGGCGATAAAGCCGGCAATCGTCCAGTGGAACCTGCAGTAAAACGAGCAAAGCAATGCATGCAAGCGTCCTCTGTAGGGCTCTAGCGTTACAGACTGTCCAGTAGTATACTGGCACGGAGCACCAGTGCCGACCCATGCGCTCGTCTGTTGAAGGCCCGCCGCTGCCTACGCATGTCCTCAGACGACGTGAAAGCAAGCTGAAAGTAGAACTAGCGTAGAATCCATCTACAGGAATAAACCTCGACTGTGGCGCGCGCCGCAGTCGCCAAAACTGCCAAATGTGCTGCTCCCGCCTAGCGCTGCGACATAATGGTTGGAAGAAGCATTCGCTCTGCATGACCCACCTGAACGAGATGGGGAGGGCCGCGCCAGGGTATCTGCATCAGAAACCAAAGACAGAAGGCACGCACCCTAGAACCGTTATTGAACCTGTCACTCTGCCATGCTGACTATCAGCGAAACTAATACGCCCAACTCGGCACATTCCTGTTGAAGCTGGCTTGGACGTTGGCGTGTTCTCAAGCACTTCGCTAGCATATTTGAGCAAGGCAACTTTGAACTCTAGCCTTTCTCCAACGCTGTTGCAAACACGGGCGGAGGCATGAGCAAACCAAACGCAGCTAGCCTCTACTCCGTTTCAACGGTTGTCTCGCTGTCCTCTGAATATGTCTTATTTGCCTGTGTCGGGAATAATGTAGTGCACCAAAAGGTACATCGGCTAGCATAAACTCATGCATATCTTCAGGCAGCTCTGCTGACTGAGAAACGGCGGAAATGAGCAAACGAAGAGAAACAGGGTGCAGGCATAACCGAACACAACAGCTTGAGCAGCCACTGCGTCGTGGCACAAAGTACACTACCACTCTATGAAGAACATGCTCCGCTCGCAGTTGGTTCCAAACTAGTCAACTCGCGGGCAGATGCGCTGGGGCCCGTGCTCCTTCCCAAGATGAAGAAAATGTTCTAGAAACTACCATGAATCTCAAACCATCTACTTCCTTCACCAGAACTAGCATGCTGACCTTCCCGCTGCCCGAGCATGACGCCTTTTCATCAGGTACGCTGCACTCACCTGCGTGTTGAGGAGGAGGTTGGGCTGCGAGCGCAAGGAAGAAACCATGTAGACTCAGCACACTCACAAGGCGAAG
>NW_013547778.1:0-1966 GCF_000499425.1 Eimeria acervulina
TTTTTTGTCTCGCACTCCACTTGGGAAGTACCCTCGCCCAAGCAACCGGCGGATTTGTCGCTGTTCTGAAACTCAAACATGATCCACCGCCATTAGTCTAGCAACCGTCTGCAATCAAACGAACATGCCTCTCCTGGACTATGGGAAGCTGAGAGAACGTAAACACCAACAGCAAGAAATCACAGATAGCCCATACGATGTGAACAGTCCACAGATATGGTGTGTGAAAAAGCAGGCAGCATCGCAGCCGTTGCACGCCAACAAACAGGTGAAGCGCTTGCGGCCTGCAAGTGCGTGGTGGTCGGCTCAGTGCACACCGCCTCAGGCTCGTGAGCTAGAAACAACAAAGCTGGGCACAAAATGCCCTCCACGCTAAAGTATCGCACGCAGAAGTGTAGATCAGCACTTGCAACCTAGGAGAAAGACCCGATAATCTACTAGTGCAATCTCGTGGGTTCGCGCACACTGTGATTTCATTGTTCTCTGTGCGGCATACTTCCTGCAGTGTTAGCGATTCGGAACGATGCGCACTCTCTGCATTCGCACCTAAACCCGCTGCGCAGACGCAATTTATGTATGTTGGTATACGTTGCTACTGTGTACACTTGCTATTCCGCAGCTTGAAAGCCGATGCTGCACGATACAACTATAGCGGCGAAGACACAATGCATTGGCCACGCCGTTGACGGACGGCTCCATGTAATGTAAGAGCACACCCTCACCCTGACCAATGCGTTCAACACTGCTGCCTAGGCGATCCCACATAGTGAATGACGCCAAGTCAATAACCACTCGGAATGGCAGCCGGAATCAGTGTTGTTTTGAGCACTTCGGCTATCTGATGTTTACGCGCATCAACATCTCCTCCCCCCTCCCCCCCCCACCCCCAAAGTGCAGAACACCCTGCTGGCCCGTGATGTGCACTGCCGTAGCCACCATTAGGAGACAGCCTAAGGCGTGTCCAACACACGAGCTGCTCTCTCAAACCGGCGCACGAACTGCCTGCTTTAGGATGTATCCAACAGTCGGCCACCGGGAAACAGTAAATAAACGCGTCCTGGAAAAGCTGTCTGGCCGACTAGCGGGGCAAATGGACTCATGGACGTCGCCGCTCGGAGGCTTCACAGCTTGTTGCGGTTATCTTGAAGGATATCAGCGTAGATGTGAGAGTGTGGAGCAACATATGCCGCAAAACTACGACTACGTCTATACATAATTAAGGCGCTGAACCACAGCCCACCTCGAGGGCGAAGGGATGCCGTTCAACACATACTAAGAACAACAAGAGTGACTTGACTTAACTCCTCCTGCCAACGCAGCCGGTCCCCGGCGACCCACTACCTACAGGGACCTGCTAGCAACTACGGACCATAGAATCCATACTCAGTCATCCCCTCCCCTCTGTCTCTCTGGGCAGCAAACAATTGCTCCTGGCGTCTACCAGCACATTTTCCGTGTTCCATTCCTATTACTCGGTTGCCTGGTAATGCCACGGACTCGCTGCGTATTGAGCAGGCAGGTTATACGCAATTCACTGTGCAGGTTATACGCAGTTGACTATGATCGAGGCTAGCAGTAAAACAGAACTGATGCAGGATACAAGGTGTACCCTTCCATCACCGCGCCCCCTGTTTCGTGCTCCCCGCCTCTCAACGAATGCAGATCTTCAGTCATCAAAACAAGCGAGGATCAGCGCCTGGCGAAAGGCTGCACCGTCCAGATCGTCTGACGCAGCTCCCACCTGCTGCTTGACACTCCAGTATGGCTTCCCTAGGCCTTGCAAGATCAGTGGTAGACAGCTGGGCTACTACAAGTTGCATACACGAAAGGTATGCATTCCCGGGCACCCTTGTGGGCATCCACTCCACTATAACTCGCTCCGTATACACCCAGTGCCTCACCAGCATAGCTTCACAGCGCCACATCATCCAGGCAGAACGAGACAACGCAGACCATCCCACAGGTT
>NW_013547777.1:0-2188 GCF_000499425.1 Eimeria acervulina
TGCGGCCAAACCCAAAGCAGTGTGTTAGCACACTCTACACTATGTTACCCCCATTTACGCTCCCGCCATCCCCAACGCAATGCACAACGCTGCAGCTGCAAATCCAATGCAGTGCTCAACACGCATATGCGCCTCATGCATTCATCCGCACTCCCTGCGTGGCAAGATACGCTGAACGCTACACAGCCTAGCATGAACCAGCACACAGTATCCAGCCTCCATTACCGCGCACGCACACCACCGCATCGCTTCCTCAAACGCACCACTAAGTACATCCTCAACCACCAAATGGCACACTGCTCCACCTAAATACCTCCTCAACCACAAAATGACATACCGCTCCACCTGCACAACCACTGGCCTTCCTCCAGCACTAGCTGCTCGTCTTGCCGTATCCAAAGGCATCCACTCCAACAAATATCGGCTACTCCAATACTCTTAGCCAATTCCCAATATACCACATCGCCTCCTTCCTAATCACAACATATACTCAAACAAACACCGCTTCTTGTCACACACCTTACACTATATTACCCCCACTTAGCCTCACCCCAACCCCACTCAATGCACAGCGCTGCAGCTGCCAAATCCAATGAAGTGTTCAAAACGCATATGCGCCTAATCTTGCATTTATGCGCACTCGCTGCAAGGTAATATACGCTCAACGCTACACAGCCTAGTATGAACCAGCATACAGTATCCAGCCTTCATTAGTCTTCACCCACACCAGTGCATCGCGTCCTCAAACGCACCACTAAATACCTGCTCTACGACACAGCGACGCACTGCTCCACCTACACAACCCCTGACCTTCCTCCAACATTAGCTGCCCGTCTTGCCGTATGCAAAGGCATCCACTCCAACAAATATCGGCCACTCAAATCCTCCTAGCCAACTCCCAGAATACCGCTGCGGATGCTTCCAAAAGGCAACACATAATCTCAAGCCCTCCGCTTGGCGTCACACACTCTACACTATATTACCCCCATTTAGCTTCCCCCCATCCCCCACGCAATTCACAGCGCTGCAGCTGCCAAATCCAATGCAGTGTCTGACACGCAGCTACGCCTCATTTTGCTTTTATCCGCACTTGCTGCGTCGCAATATACGCTGAACGCTGCATAGCCTAGCATGAACAAGCACAACGCATCCAGCCTCCATTGCCGCCCACCCACACCAGCGCATCGCGTCCTCAAACTCACCACTAAATACCTCCTTAACAACCAAATGACGCGCTGCTCCACGTACACAACCCCTGACCTTCCCCCAACATTAACTGCCCGTCTTGCCGTATCCAAAGGCATCCACTCCAACAAATATCGGCCACTCAAATCCTCCTAACCAACTCCCAACATACCGCTTCGCCTCCTTCCTAATCACAACCCATCCGCAAATACCCCCCGCTTCGCTCCACGCACTTTACACTACATTACCGCCATTTAGCTTCCCCCCATCCCCCACTCAATACACAACGCCGCAGCTGCCAAATCCAATGCAGTGTGCAACACGCCGATGCGCCTCATCTTGCATTTATCCGCACTTGCTGCGTCGCAATATACGCTGAACGCTAGAACGCCTAGCATGAAACAGCACACAGTATCCAGCCTCCATTACCGCCCACCCACACCAGCGCATCGCTTCCTCAAACGCACCACTAAATACCCCCTGAACAACCAAATGACGCGCTGCTCCACCTACACAACCCCTGACCTTCCTCCAACATTAGCTGCCCGTCTTGCTGTATGCAAAGGCATCCACTCCAACAAATATCGGCCACTCAAATACTCCTAACCAACTCCCAATATACCACTTCGCCTCCTTCCTAATCACAACCCATACTCAAATTCGCGCCGCCGCGTGTCACACACTCTACACCATAGTACCCCCATTCAGCTTCCCCCATCCCCCACGCAATCCAAAGCGCTGCAGCTGCCAAATCCAATGCAGTGTGCAACACGCCGATGCGCCTCATCTTGCAATTATCCGCACTTGCTGCGTGGCAATATACGCTGAACGCTACACAGCCTAGCATCAACCAGCACACAGTATCCAGCCTCCATTACCGCCCAGCCACACCAGCGCATCGCTTCCTCAAACGCACCACTAAATACCTCCTTAACAGCCAAATGACGCGCTGCTCCACCTACACAACCCCTGACCTTCCTCCAACATTAGCTGCCCGTCTTGC
>NW_013547776.1:0-1361 GCF_000499425.1 Eimeria acervulina
TTATCAATTTTAGGGGCCCTAAGGGGTCTTTCTTGGGGGCCATCTTAGTCGTTATAGAGGTTCCTTTGAGGGCCCCTTTGGAGGCCCCTATAGGGGGCCCCTTCAAGTCTTTATAGGGGGCCCCCAAAGGGGCCCCAGGGGGGTTATAAAGGGCCCCTAGTAGGGGCCCTTTATGGGGGCCTTAAGGGCCTCTAGGGGCCCCTAAAGGGGCCCCAGGGGGGCCTTTAGACGCCCCTATAGGGGGCCCCTAAAGGCTCTTATAAGGGGCCCCTGTAGGCCTTTATTGGGGGCCCTTTAGAGGGTCTTAGGGGCCCCCAAAGAGGGTTAACGGGTTTCTTATGATGAATGTTATTATGAGGGATATTAACTTTAGCTATATTTGGTGCTGTCGAGCTGAAGTCGCTTCTCTAAGTAGCTAGCTAACAAGCTAGCTAGATAGATAGATAGATAGATAGGGTTGGCTAGCTATTAACAGATCGAGGTGCAAAGCCCCGTATATCTGTAGAAGCATATATCAAACCGGGGTACTACCCAGCTAGCTAGCTAGCTAGCTAGCTAGCTAGCTGAAGATAGCGTTAAATGGCTAGCTAGCTAGCTAGCTATCGTGGGTAATGTTTTGTGTGTGAAGATATTATTGAAATAAAGTTGGGCAGCAAAGGAGACAAAGGGAGACAGAAGAGTTTTGCTTAAGTAGATTAATGCTGCTGCTGCTGCTGCTTCCGTTGCTGCTGCTGCTGCTTCTGTTATTGTTGTTGTGGTTCTAGCTCCTCCTGCTGTAGTAGCTGAGGCACCTGTTGCTGCTGCTGGCGCTCCTCTTCTTCCTGCTGCTGCTGCTGCTGCTGCTGCATCTTTTGCTGCTGCTGCTGCTGCTGCTGCCGGTGAATGCGAGCGAGGATCTCCTGCTGATGGCCTGGGAAGCGGGCCCTGCCCAGGACTATGCCTGCAGCAGCAGCAGCAGCAGCAGCAGAAACAGAAACAGCAGCATTATTAGCAGCAGCAGCAGCAGAAACAGCAGCAGCAGCAACTCAGCAGCGGAAACAACAACAGCATGGGGAGCAGCAGCAGGAACAGCAACAGCAACAGCAACAGCAACAGCAGCAACAGCAGATAAAGAGATAAAGAGATAAACAAATAAACAAATAAAGAAGAAGAGACAAAGAGAGACAGCACACCGTAAGCAATGCGCGCTTGCTGCCTTTCTGTCTCTTCACCTCCGTCTTCAGATAAAGCGAGGACTCTGTAAATAAATTAATTAAATTAAATTAAATTATTTAATTAAACAATTAATTAATTATATTAATTATATTATATTATATTATATTATATTATATTATATTATATTATATTATATTATATTATAT
>NW_013547775.1:0-1361 GCF_000499425.1 Eimeria acervulina
AATAATATATATGTATATATACATGTATATATATATACATATATTATACAGCTATATATGTAATATATATATTATATAAACATAAATAGCAATATATATATACATATATAACTAAAGTCTTAAAACAAGATTAAAAGAAAAGAAAAATAAATAATAGCAGAGAAAGACAAAGAGAGCAACGCAATAATAATAATAAATAATAATAAAATAAATAAAATAAACAAAGCAAATAAAAAATAAATTGACACACAATCAGCAACAGCAGCAGCAGCACAATCAGCCACAGCAGCAGCAGCACAATAAGCAGCATCAGCAGCAGAATAAAATAAACAAAATAAATAAAACAAACAAAACAAATAAAATAAACAAAACAAATAAAATAAGTAAAATAAAGTAAATAAAATAAATAAAATGAGTAGTACCTCTAAATATTTATCTCTGTATTGTCGTATATCTTCTTCTAATAAAAACAAAGCATAAGAAATCTTAATATCTGCTGCTTTTATTTTATTTGCTTCATTTGCTCGAGGGTCTCCACCCCTTACGCATACACCCTGAGAAGAAATATATTTAAACAAATTAATTAATTATTTATATTTATTGTGCTCGGTAGTTCGTCTATTGTTGCAGCAGCAGCTGCTGAGGAAGTGCAGCAGCAGCAGCAGCTGCTGCTGCTGCTGCTGAATACGCAATTATTGCAGCTGTAACAGCAGCAAAAGCACCACCAGCAGCACAATCAGCAGCAGCAACATCACAAGCAGCAGCAACAGCAGCATCACAAGCAGCAGCAGCAGCACAATGACAGCAAAAGCAGCAGCACAAATACAGCAGCAGCAGCAGCAAAATCAGCAACAGCAGCACAATCAGCAACAGCAGCATCACAAGCAGCAGCAACAGCAGCATCACAAGCAGCAGCAGCATCACAAGTAGCAGCAGCAGCACAATCAGCAGCAGCACAATGACAGCAAAAGCAGCAGCACAAAGACAGCAGCAGCAGCAGCAGCAAAATTAGCAACAGCAGCAAAATCAGCAACAGCAGCAGCAGCACAATCAGCAGCACCTGCAGCAGCACAATAAGCAGCATCAGCAGCAGAATAAGAAGCAGCAAGATGTAGAGGAGTATAGTAAAGAGAAATGCAGCAATACCCTCGAAGTTTTATGAAAGTTGTTTATTGAGCCCAGCAAACCGCGGCTAAATCTTTTCTCTTCTGTTGTTAGCCGACGCCTCATGGATGTCTCCGAAAGAGGAGGTGCAGATACACCCCAAAATGAAGACTGAAGAAATATATAAATTAATCAATATATCTATCTTATTATATATATAATTTAATATAGATATAGATATATATATATATATATAT
>NW_013547774.1:0-1241 GCF_000499425.1 Eimeria acervulina
ATATATTTATATTTATATTTATATTTATATTAATTAATTAATAAGTACGTATATGTTTGTATACATATCGCATACCTACAGAGACAGCATGTATATAATAATATGTTAATAATATATATATATTTATATATTTATATTTGTTTATTTACTTATATGTACATTGATTTATTTATTTATATTTATTTGCTCATTTATCTGTTTTTTTTATCTTTTATTTATGTATATATGCATTATTTACTTTTTTATATTTATTTATTTATTTATATTTATTTATTAATATTTATTTATTTATATTTATTTATTTTTATTTATTTATTTATATCTATTTATTTAGGTATATCACTTAGAATTACAGCCCTCTAAGGTGTTGCTAGACGGGGCCCTCGGCCCTAAGATAACAGGCTTCGGTAAGGCGTCTCTAACTGTCTCCTTTATTTGTTGTTTATATTGTTTGTCTTTCTTTTGTCTCTGTCTCTTTTATCTGTCTCTTTTGTTTCCTACTGTCTCCTTTATTTGTTGTTTATATTGTTTGTCTTTCTTCTGTCTCTGTCTCTTTTATCTTTCTCTTTTATCTGTTGTTTATATTACTGTCTCCTTTATCTGTCCCTTTCATCTGTCTCTTTTATCTGTCTCCTTTATCTGTCTCTTTTATTTGTTGTTTATATTATGTCCCTTTTATCTGTCTCCTTTATCTGTCTCTAAGATAACAGGCTTTGGTAAGGCGTCTCTAACTGTCTCCTTTATTTGTTGTTTATATTGTTTGTCTTTCTTTTGTCTCTGTCTCTTTTATCTTTCTCTTTTATCTGTTGTTTATATTACTGTCTCCTTTATCTGTCCCTTTTATCTGTCTCTTTCATCTGTCTCTTTTATCTGTCTCCTTTATCTGTCCCCTTTATTTGTTGTTTATATTATGTCTCTTCCATCTGTCTCCTTTGTCTGTCTCCTTTATCTGTCTTTCTTACTGTCTCCTTTATTTGTTTTGTCTCGCTTTTATTTTTTCTCTTTTCTTTTTGTCTGTCTCTGTCTCTCTTTGTCTGTCTCTGTCTATTTGCCTTATATCTCTATCTGTCTCTATTCTTTTTATATCTGCTGTCTCCTTTTTATTTATTTATTTATTTATTTCTTTATATCTACAGGTATAGCGGAAATCGGACGTCATTTGGCTTACAACGTCGCAGACTGTCTCCAAGCCAGCCTAAGGGGGGCCCCTCAGGGGCCCCCCCTCTTTGGGGCCCCCTTCT
>NW_013547773.1:0-1634 GCF_000499425.1 Eimeria acervulina
CATGCGCTGCCCTCTTTTCCCTCGGGCACCCCCGCACCTCCCCCTTTCGCCAGCTGTCGCCCGCTTCCCGCCCTGTGGAGGGGGGGGAAGGGGGTGCAGAAGCACCCAATGTGGCGGTAGCAGGTCTACACAGCCAGTGGCCTAGCTTAGAGGCTCACGGACGCGCATGTAGCGCTAAGCCATCTCCACAAGCACCAGCACACTGTACCATCCGTAGATAGGACAATATCTGCACCCCGTTAGTGTTACTATTCATGGAGTCCCTGGTGGCAGAAATACTCCGGGGAGGTACCTATACTCTGAGGCCTAGAGTGGCAAAGTTACAAGCGTAGTAAATGGCAAAAAAAAGGAAATAGAAAAAAACTGCGCTACAATTAGCCAGAAGGGATAGAGTGAATGCACTAGAAATGGCGTTAGAATAGCTGACGTAGAAACAGAGGTAGGAACGTCAGCGGAATTGCTAAGGCGCACTACCTCAGCAGCGACGACACCAAACAAAAATATAATAGGACTAGATAGAGGTCTAATTAGCTAGCCCTGCAAGGTCCTAAGACTCCCGATGCAGTTGTTATCTACTGAACTAATAGTAAGAAATGTGTTAAAATTAGCAACCACATTTGCACGGGCAAACCTAAAATATGTACTCATCACCCTGTTCACGGTACACGCTAATTCGACCTGGGAAGAGGGGTGAGCATCACCACACGCCGCTAACAGAACCATAGGCGAGCAAATAGGCGACCAAAATATTGAGTAAAAATCTAATCGTTAGTTTTACCGGAGGTACAAAATCAGTCTGGAGACGGAGAAACACAAAGGCACGCCGTAGGGCCGCCGCAGATAAAATTATTTACGGCACGCACGGGTGGTGTGACCGAAATTTCAGCGAGCTGACGTCCGGGACACACTCAGACAGAATTAGCAACCGCACTATGAGTATAGCGTCAGGATTAGAATAATGTAATTGCGGAGAGAGAAGGAGAAACGTAGTTGTACGGGTGAAAAGGGTGGAAACCCGAGTAGCAAGCGCACGCGTCACAGCACAACAGCACAGCAAGATCCCGGTAGAGGAACACAACACGCGGCCGAGAGAATAGAACAGAGCGAATCAGTAAGCACAAGCGCCTCGCACTCCTGAAGAGCAAGGCGGACCTGAATTAGCTGCACACAGGAGAGCACAACGATCCTGCGAAGCAACACAAGGCAGAACAGTAGCAAACACACTCCTGGAAGACCAGCCGAGGCCGTCGGGACACCGAGTAGAGGTTCGGATAGAGGAATAGAAGCAAGATATGTAGGAGCAGCCACTCCTGTTGAGTTCCGTTGAGGCTAATATACAAGGTTGGAAGGCCTGGACTCCCCCTTGATGGACTGCCGAATAGTTCACTGCGCTGATAGCCCAGTGCCCCAGACTTATGGAGCAATCCAATAATGATGCATAGGGGGAAAGGAAGAAAATATAAGGGTAAGAGAAGAAAAGGAAGGAGCGAAACCGTGAAGCGGTTTTGCTCAAGAAAGGGGGAAGTTGTAGTGCACAAGCACTACAATGGGGTTTTGGCACGGCCTCTAGAGGCCTAAAATCATGAAAAGGTATGTTAACTTTAGAATGTTTCACGATTAGGACATTTTTAAAT
>NW_013547772.1:0-1400 GCF_000499425.1 Eimeria acervulina
TATTTAAATATAAATAATTAATAACATATACATATATATATATAATATATATAATATGTATATATATGTATATATATACATATATATATTTAATTATCTAATACTTCTTTTTCTGGTTTTGTTTCTTCTAGTGTTAATCTCTTTATCTATTTAAAAGTTTAAAAATAATAATAATAACTAAATATATATATGTATATGTATATATATATATATATATTTAGTTATTTAATTATTTAATTATTTATTTTACTGTCTTTGTTTGTCTTAGGGAATCGAAGAATCGACTGCTTTTGACTTTTTGCGGTTTTGCCGCCTCCACCGCAAAACAAAAATTCAATTAAACAACGCGAGGCTAAAAAAAAGCAAAAGAAACTCTATTAAACCTCTCTTCTGGGATGTATAAACCCTAAACCCTAATCCCTAAACCCTAAACCCTAAACCCTAATTCCTATTCTGAGCAAACGAAACCCCGTTTAACCGATCTTCAGGGATGTATAAGCCCTAAACCCTAAACCCTAAACCCTAAGCCCTAAACCCTAAACCCTAATCCGTACACCAGTACACCATTAAACTCATCTTCTGGGATCTCTAAACCCTAAACCCTAAACCCTGAAGTTGAGAATCTTCTTTGTAAAAGGGTTCGGGGGGTTGCATGCGATGTAATTAAACAAAGTTAATTAGAGAAAAATAAACAAAATAAAAAAAACAAAGGCTCTATACACTCCAATAGAACATACAAACAAAACCCTTATACTGCTGCTACTCTCATTTGCTGTTGCTGCTGCTGCTGCTGCTGCTGCAGTGAAAGAGCAGCAGCAGCAGCAGCAGAAACAGCAGACGTAGAAGCAGAAGCAGCAGCAACAGCTGCTGGCTTTCCCTAAGCAAAACTTGCTTCCTCCTCTAAACCCTAAACCCTAAACCCTAAACCCCCAGGGGGGAGGCGCCTTTGGGGTCTTTAGAATGACAGCAACAAATTTATTTATTTAATATATTTGTTTTTCTTCTTTCTTTGTTTTTATTTGTTTGCTTGTTTTTGTTTTGCTGTTTAGCAATGCCTCTGCTTCTCATTGTAGAGAAAAAACAAACAAAAAATATATATAAGAGCAAAGAGATATAAACAAAGACATAAAAAGCTCTTTGTTTTTATGTCTTTGTTTATATCTCTTTGCTCTTATATATATTTTTTGTTTGTTTTGTCTCTACTTTCATGTTTGCTTGCCTGCTTCTTTATGTTTCTAAATACGCATAGATATATAAGTAGGTTTATATATATCTAGATCTATATCTATACCTATATCTATATCTATATATCTATATCTATATCTATATATCTATATCTATATATCTATATCTATATCTATATCTATATCTATATCTATATCTATATCTATATCTATATC
>NW_013547771.1:0-37671 GCF_000499425.1 Eimeria acervulina
TATATGTATATGTATATGTATATGTATATGTATATGTATATGTATATGTATATGTATATGTATACGTATATGTATATGTATATGTATATGTGCATATATACATATATATATATATATATATATATATATACATATATATGTATATGTATAGAAAGCCAGCAACTACACGTATTCATGCATACGTCTGTCTACACGTTGTACATCTTAATATACACATGCATACACATACGCCTATATCCATATAGACATGAATATATATCCATATCTATATCCATACAGATAAGAATATATTTCCATATATTTGCATCCATATATTTAATATGCAAATAGACAAGTAATCGTCTAGTACATTTTCGTCCCTTATTCGACTAAATGGGTGAACATAACATCATCGTACTCCTGCACTTCCGATTGAAAAGCCAAACCTTTTAAATCATTCAATCTTTTCAACATCTGAACTAATTTTGAAATTCCCTATTTCTTTTTTATTCAGGAGGCGCAGCAATACCCCAACAGAGTCGTCCCGATGCAAACTCCATCAGAACTCAGACTTGCGCAGGAAGACAAAACCACCATGACTGAAGAAGAATGCGTAAGCTCATCTGGGGTTTAGAATTTAGAGTTTGTGTAACACAGGAAGGCAAACCACCATGACTGAAGAAGGATGCGAAAGAAAATGCAGGGTTTAGAATTAAAAGTTTAACGTTTAGGTTGAACACAGGAGACGAAAAATGTATATCTTTTGAGCTGGCGCTGGCAGTCGGAAGTGTCGGAGGTTTTGTTTACAGCGAATAAAAAACAAAGCAGCAACATTGTCTTGTGCTGATTTGAATGGGAGTTGAAACAAATTCACCAGGAAAAGAGTTAGAGGCACTGTTAACCATGAAAGCAGCTCAACAGAAAAGACGCACAAAAACGGCAACAAAAGCAATAATCGAAAATAATGATATATAATGGTAATTAATAGTAGGAAAGCCCACAGTGAGGAGAATAACGGAAAAAAAGGAGATATGAGTCACTGAGTAATAGTGAGCCATTCGCACTGATTTTACAAGCATTATTTCCTAGTTTCCGGTAATTCCCTTTATCTATTTATTTACTCGTTTGTTTGTTTATTTATATACTCATTTATTAATGTACCTATTTGTTAGTATAAGTCCGATTATTTGCACAAATCCGAAACCCCATTGATTGTTTGAAAATGCTCCTTATCAGCTCTTTTTTCAGCTTCTTCCCTTTCTTGTGAAGTTCTTCGATATTCATCTGCGTCGGTTGTACCTCCTAATCGTTAAAAATGCAATTGAATGCATTTAAACGCAACCTAACCTTAACGAGTGTTTCTAGCAGCAAGCAAATACCATCAAACTCAGGCGCATCTCAACAAATGCAAAAAACCAAGGATTCGAAGGCAATGCGTGCAGAACAAAGCAGATGCATGAATAAAAAAATAAATACATGCATATACATATATATACGGATCTAGATACGTTTATATGTGTGTATGTATTCATTTGTATATTTACATATAGGTATTAAAAAATTGTCAAATACAAGCATAGTACAATTTTAGTAGTCAGTTTTCATGTATGTGATATGTATATATGCAAACCTAGGCACACATATATTTAACGGATTTGAATGAATAACCTATATATGCAAATACATGTGCACATGCCAATGCTTATTATGCAAGTAATAAACTTTTATTTGCATGCAGAGGAAGCTGAATGCGGTGCAAGACCGTCTAGCCTTCCAAGTCAAACAAACTCGAAAAATTCTTCTCCCTACTTTTCAGGATTTCGACAAACAAAGAACGTAAAAAACAGGCAGATGCTTTTTATGTATTCTTTTTGTTCGGTTGTACGCTCGAAATCTAAACAAACAAGTGCATATTTCCCTAGTCTGTTTATTTGCTTGTATTTTTACGGCACCTTTGATTTTAACTAGTTTTTTTAGCGGTTTGTGCACAAGCGAAAAACTCCTCCTCACGTGCCAGAGATAAGGAAGGAGGAGCAGAAGTAAAATAAATCCAATTTAGCATTTAAATGCATTTGCTTCTACGAAATAAAAGACCTCTAGTGACTGAATCTCCCTTTTGATTTTGCTGGACTTCTGTCTTACTGCACGGGCTCAGGGGCACCACAACCCTCATTTACCTTCAGTCGCGTGAAAGCGCTCTCTGTATATTTTTCAGTGACTTTTCTGTTTGCTTAAATCATCGTTTTCCTTATTGCAAACGCTTTTCCCCCTCCTTGTCTTTATGCACAGTTTTGCGTGTGGCTTTGATCAGTTTACATCTTCAATTCTTTTCACTTCTTTCGATATGTTTCCGCCCCTTCTCGACTGTTTTTATTTTAAACGTGTAGTTTAATGTTTGGATTTTAATTGTATGATTTCATCTATTTGGTTTTATTTGATGTAAAGTGTGTAATGCAAATTTTTAATTAAAGGGTGAATTTTAATTGTTCCACATTGGTTTGAATTTTAACTATTCCACATTGGTTCTTTCATTTGGAAAACTTAATATAAATTATTTGAAGTAAATTGTTTATTATTATTAGTTAGTTTCAATTATTCTTTTCCTAGGCAACATGTAACACGCCGTCAGCTGTGGCGGATTTTAGGGATGCTGGGTCTCCCTGTGACAGAAGAAGAACTAGACGTCGTGAGACTTGAGAAAATTTAAATAAAACACAGAAAGATAAAAAGTAATCAAATAAAAACCAAACGTCGTCAATTTTGTAGACACTCAAGCAGCTTAATAATAATTAATTTCAAAAATGGGTTTCTTGCCAATAGAATTGATTTAAAAGCCTATTCCTTATCATTTCTACTTATGCACAGATACACTAAAGGGCATTAATTGATAAAGGCATATTTAGCACCAGTACAATGAATATTCAAATAAATTAGTGGCAATTACGTAAAAGAAAACAGATTTCTTCTCTACGTAAATGTAGAAACAAATCAAGAGCAGCTATCAGAAAATCAGTAGAGAAATGGATTAAAAGTAATTAATTAAGAAACGTGTTTCTCATCAACCTCAGTAGTGCGTCAGCAGATTAACATCAATTAAAAAAACATACTTCTTATCAACCTACACAAACTGATAAAAAATAAATCATTAAAAACCGCATCTCTTATCCATATTCCAATTACACAAAAATATGCAGCAGCTAATTAGAGGAAGATAAACTGCACATCAATATAACAAACACACAAATACATGTAAGCGGCGAATAAAAAGAAAGCACATTTCTTCTTAATATTTTCCTTTTACATTTTGATGCTTAAAATCTTCTTTTTACATTTTGATGCCCTCGATGCTTTGAATCTGCCGCTATGAAGTTGTTGTTGCTACGGCTCCAACTTCTGTTTCTGCTGCTGCTGCTGCTTCCCATGTTGCTGCTACTGCTGCTGTTGCTGTTGCTGCTGCCACTGCTACTGCGGTTGTCAGCGTTGCTGCTGTTGCGGTTGCTGTTGCTGATGCCGCTGCTGCCGCTCCCCCATGCTGTTGCTGTTGCTGTTGTTGCTGCCATTGCTGCTGCCCCTGCTGCTTCCCCCGATGCTGCTGCTGGTGTTGCAGTTGCCTTTCGTGCTGCCCCGGCTACTGCTGCCGCTGTTGTTGTCCTTGCGGCTGCTTTTGCATTGCTCTGGCTGCTACCCCCGCTGCTGCTTCTGCCGTTGCTGTGCGTGGAGTTTCGACGTCACGGACACTCGGCTCGTTAAGACGATGAAATGTGAATTGTCATGTGTCTATTCACCTTCTGGATCAGTTGATTATTCATCTTGTTTTGCTTTGCTTGGTGTTTGTTTTGCTGTCTTCTCTCTCAGCTTTGTCTGTGGCTGTGCGACAAAGGCAATCTGCAAGAAGTCGCGTACCGCCCACTGCTGGCAGCGCTAGACCCCCCAGCTAATGAAGATGAGGAAACAACGCAACAAGGCGTGGAGTCGGTTTACTACAAAAACGGTCAGAACGGCAAGCCCTAAACCTTAAACCATTTACTCGAAGCCATAAACTTTCCAACCCCCAACCCTACTAAACCTAGACACGAGACCCTGAGCCCTCAACTCTAACTGCTAGATTCAGAACTCTAAACCCTAGACCCAACACTTTAGTCCCTAAACCCTAAACCGCAAACCCTTAACTCTGGCGCTCAACATTTCCGTTTGAACAAACGTAGAGCACTAGAGCACCAGGAAATGGAATTGTAAGAGCAATTTCCTCATTCAATGTAACACTTGTTGTTTATTTAAAATGCAAGCAGATCTGGTTTGTTAATTGCGCTTTGAATTGCCATGTGCATCTCTCAACTGCCCGAGGCGTTTGTTGTACTACATCTGCAAAATGTGTACAAACGGCAATAAAGAACGATTATTTGCATGTAGAAACGACGAGGATTGTGAAAAACACGAAAAATAAGCAAACAACAAACACACAACACAAACCAGCTTAAGACAGAAGCATGTCGCAGCCTTCAGAGGGAAAAAGAAAGAGAAATACGAAGTGGAAACTCATCAAGATGAACTTACAAAACAAAACAAAAGCAATCAAGGAAACAACTTAGGTGGTTAATGAGAAATGACAAGAAAACTGAAGAAGAGCAAATAAAACTTGGCGAAAACGAGTTCCGAAATCAACTAAAGAAATATTTTAGAGATTATTTTCTTAGTTTCCCTGTTTTTGCAGGCAAAGTCGTCCCTCTGTCGGAGATTCTCCGCAGAAGTTGCAAATAATCATATAAAAAGTGCCGCCTTCGATATCTCCTTTTTTCTTCGGTTCCACTCTTACCAAGTCGAACATATTTTGCATATTTATTACACCAAACAATTCATAATGGAAATAAACGCTCAGACGCCCCCCCTCCAAGCTATTCAAAATCAAATAAAAATTGTCATCCGTTTACTTCTCTTCTACTTAAACTTTTATCATTTATTAATTCGTAGCAAACCGAACTGCAGAGGGGAGAGCTGCTCCCGATTCTGTCTTTTGGGCTTCTCCGCTATTATTTAAATGTAAATTATTTACTAATTTCCAGCAAACTAAACGCAGAAGGAAGGGCTCGCTACGGCACGATTGCAGCGCAGTTGCTGCTCGGCTCTCCTTGGGTTACAAAAAAAACAAAGAAAGAATAATAATAATTGATCATTAAAAGCAGGTAAGCGCTTGCCTCTGTGCACGCAAAGAGTTTCCAAAAATAAAAACTGAACGTTTTAAAATGCAGTGAAACATAGAATGCAGTACGGTGTCGCATATCAATAGTTATTTTATGCATTGTATAATATATAATGCTGAATATATAATATGCATACAATGTATAATATATATCACTTGTTTATTATATACGTCGTATTTACTATCTTATATCGTTCGGTGTACATCAATACCGCAGTACGCGGCGCGGTACTTGCACAACATACACTCACGCAAATGCTGCAAACCCACATGCGAACATATAAGCATAAATATATATACATATATATATATATATATACATATATATATATATTTGTATAGTTATTTACAGTATACAAAAATATATACACATGGATAATACCTATCTATTTGTATGTATGCGTATATACGTACCCACACACAAACACAGACACACACGCACATACACATTTACATGCATGCATATATATGCATATCTACATATATTGTTGAGACCAGCCTATGCAGATGAAGGGGAAGGACGGCCAATGGGTATTAATAGGCGGTTTGAGGTGAAGGGCCTTATGCAGAAAACAACAGCAACAAACGGGGCAGAGAATGTTTTCTCTTGTTCCCATATAACAACTCCGTGTTGTTTTATTTTATTTAATTTCGTTTTATTCTATATTATCGATTCATGTTTTCTGTCTGTATGTTCCCCTCTACCATGCACTTCAACATTTTATACCCCCTGCGGTGTTTGCTGCTGTATGTGGGCAGTGCCAACAAAAGACAAGACAGCACAAATTGTTTTTTAATGAGACAGAACGAAATGCAAATGCTGCACACGATAAAACCCTCTAATCCCATTGTCTTCTATACCGCTTCAACAGCATGCATGGTCTTCGTTTGCAGCACATCTTTTTTGTGCTTGCATGGAGCCGAAGAGGGTTTAGGGTTCGGTGATTGTTTCAGAGTTTTGCTGCTGAGGGTTTGGGGCTTGCTGCTGACTGTTTATCCTTCAGGGTTTGTTGCGGTTTTAACGTTAGCCACCGTGGGTTAAGGGTTTAGGGTTTGGTGACTTCTGCGAGGTACGCGATGAGGTTTGCACGTTCTGTTTCTTTCTTTATTCCCGCAAACACCATCTTAGTGCCCGGTATGTATGCCTTGGGGTTTATAAGATACTCCCACAGGTGCTTCTCGCTCCAAACAATGCCGCTGTTCTTATTCGCCTCGCTGTAAGGGAAGTCTGCTGAACCCGAGGCCCGCCCGAGGAAACCAAACAAATTCGGGCCCTGCTTTGCAGCCCCACCTGCATTCGCATGCAAAAAAGGGCAAATCCATGCATGCATACAAAAAAAACGACAAATGCATGCATGCATGTTTGCATGCAAAAAGACGGCTATTACTGAGTGCAAGCGTCTATGCAAGAACCAGCAATACACACATGCGTGCATGCAAAACAAAGGCGACATATGCATGCAAGCTTGTAAGAGCAGCAGCCTCTGCATGCGTGCACGCAAAAAGCAACAATAAATGCATAGGAGATGCAGAAAAAAGCAGCCATTACTGCAGGCATGCACGCACTCAAAAACGCATCAATACGTGCATGCAACTGAAACGCAATCGAGATAGGGATAATGGGGACAATAGAATAACAGAAGGGAAAATCGTGTAGGCACAACAGAAATACAAGGAAGGAAGAAAGAAATAAAACGTTCCTTAAACCAACAAACAAAAGAAGCTACTGTCCACAGTGTCGAGACGCATGCATCTGCCTTGAATGAATATGAAGATTAACATGAATATATATAATATCATGAATATATATAATATATATACACACATATTTATATATCTAAATACACCTCCATACGCTGCCGCATTTTGCACTAAACACATGCAACAAACTCATATGAGCTTCGTCAGCAGTGAAAGCAGCCTGAATGGAACAAACGCCTTCGTAAGTAAACAAAGCAAACTCAGAAATATGGAAAAGCGATAAGAATCACATAAAATAAAACACTACGAAGGAAAAATTGAACAAACAGCCGCACCCCCCGACAGCACAGTGCGCTAAAGACAATTCAAATTGGGGAGGAAAACAAAATAAGACAAACGCAATCAATTAAACACAAAATATTAGAACTTAATGCAACAAAAGACGAAGAAGAAAGATAAATGCAGACCACCACCGCCTTCCTTCTGCGCGCGTACCGCGAGCGCGGAAGCTGTGAATCAAGCGTGTGAACATCTTCATAAGCTCACATCGGCAAGCATGAAGGCAAAAGGAAGAAAATGAAGAAAATAAAGTAAAGGAAATATATTACCTTTATTAACGGTGTGGCATTGGGCGCACTTCGCCTTAAACACCTTCGCGCCAGCCTTAGGGTCGCCAGCGGGCACCGTCACGTCAGGCTCAGGCCGCGACATTCTACAGGAAATAACTTTAGAACTTCTACGAACAAGTTATTTAAAATAAAAACCCCGGAAAAAACATGCAAATAACAACTCCGCTCCTTCGCTCAGCCTGGCGCCAGCTGCCTGAGGACGATGAAGCTGGGGCCCCCTGCGTCGCCATGCATGCACCGAGCTTCTGTAGAAACTTTGAGCAATTTCCCTTTTCAACACTGATAAACACATGAATTCTTTTCAGAAACATATATTTTTCGTCTTAGGAAGTTCAGACTCTCGTAGAGTAGGTGCATCTAAACACCAAGTGTCTGGTGGGTGGTGTTAGGAATGTGTTATTCGGTTTCTCTAGTGTTTATTTACGAGTTGCACTTCTGCACAAATTCTCCACTCATTGAGCCTTCAGCTATTGCTTAGTATATTGTGTAGGCCTTACACCCTACAAAGACCGTAAACGATAAGCCAAGAACCGTCGCGTGAGGCAAATAATTCAAAATGCTGCAAGGCAAGAATCATCCAGCAGCAGTTGATTTCCATTCAATTCATCAGGGGGGCTGGATACAGCGGCGCAATGCCCTGGGGCTGGTGGAGGGAAGAAGGCCGCTCTTCAGTTCACTTCATTGCAGAACTCTTTGAACGGGATACTCCACATAGGAGAACGCCAAAGACTTCTTTTGATGCGTATTCTGACACTGTAGACAATGATTAAGTACTTCTCTACATCAGCCTTATCATGCTGCTCCTTCTCGCAAGGACAATGCTGCACTTTTGTTGGGAGACTCTGGGGAAGTTTCTATGATTGCTTGAACCCTTAAAGAAAGTTGATACTAATGGTAATGGTGTGGTGGCATATCATCAGCGTTGTGGATAAGACTACAATCTAGGCCAACGCAGTGACCCGAGAACAAAGAAAATCTCCCAAGGCCGCAGCTTGGCTGAGGCAAAACCCTTTCCTTAACCGCTTTCTTTGTTCTGCACAGCCTCTCCTCAAAGTTCTGTTGCTCTAATCCTTTTCACGCCCATTCAACATCGAAATAAGCTAGCTTCTTATTTGTTGCAATGGAAGCCGGAGTGCTATTTGGTAGGCCTACGAGCCAGATGTTCTGGCTTCAATATATTCTCGCCTGTTTTATCTTTATCTAAAAGAATGCATACACAGACCGAGTATGCATTATGACTACATCTAAGTTATTTTCTCAAGCCTATATTATTTTTTTATTACCGGGAACAGTGGCAAAGACCTTCTGCATTGTTTCCTCACTGCGGTGCCGACTGCATCTGAACGGCCGATGAATGCCTCGGCATTCTTCTTTTATTGTTTTCTCTGAAATGTCTTCTTCTGCTACAACGCATGCAGGTAATGCTGTACTAATATCATTGCAACGAGACAGACATTCAACCGTGAGAGCAGCACCTCTTCGCTCTTCCTTATAAGAAGGCTGAAGGGGTTTTCTCAATAATTTAGGGAGAATGCTTAAACCTTGTATTTTTTTTTCTCTCTGCAAAGCACCTTTTTAGTAGTGCTACACACCAGGCCATCCAGCCTATATCTAGCCCTCGATTAGAAGAGGAGGGGGGAGGGGCTATCTATGAATAACTTTGAGTGTCTGTGTTTCCCAGCTATTGGGTGTAATTATAAAGAAAAGAATATTTTGTCTCATAGAAACACCGGAGCGGGTTTGTTGCAAGAAAGCACTAAATAGAACTTTGGGGAGAGCGGCTTCCCTCCACTGATTGAGCAGAAGAATAGATAAACAATACATTAATATTATTGATTAATAAAAAAGCAAAATAAAATAAATTGTAATAAATTGTATTAACAAATGCTGCGGAAAATGCAGAGATATAACAGCCCATAGACAGCCATTCATCTCTTGGCTTCTCCTGGCGGTAGGAGGCCCCCTTAGCCCTCAGCTTGATGCTGTTGTCTTAAGGAGAGTTAGCACAAATAAATCAAATAGAAGGGTTTAATGAGTTGATGTTTTCAAGAAAAAACAAATATGAATTGACATAAACGAGGGAAAGAATTCGCCGCAGCAGCATCGACGGCGCAGCAATGGCGAAATGCAAAACTGTAAACACCAGCAGCAGCAGCAGCAGGAGCAGAAGGAACAGCAACAACTGCCGCAGCAGCAGAGACTCTGGGCTCTGCTGCTGCTGCTGCTTCTGCTGGAACTGCTTTCCGTGGTTACTGGTACTGCCGCCCCTTGTGTGTTGGCAGCCGCAGCCGCAGGAGATGGAGGCAGCAGCAGCAACTGTTGCTGCAAAAGCAGCAGCAGCAGCAGAACCAGCAGCACCGCAGCAGCACCAACTCGACTTGCTGCCCCCGCGTGGGCTCCAACTCCCCTAGTTAACGCCTACGTCGCAGCAGCATCGAAGACTCGCCCAGACAAAAAAAGCAGCAGCAGCAGCAGCAGCAGTTTCAGCAGCATCTTTAGCAACAGCAGCATCAGGAGTTTCAGCACCAGCATCAGCAGCTTCATCAGTAGCAGCAGCAGGGTTTGCTGCACACCTGACGTGGGCAGTGGGTTAAGCCATTGGCAGCAGTCCCCCGTAGCAACGCAGCGGCTGCTACTTCGTCGTCGGCTGCAGCAACTGGAGCAGCAGCAGCAGCAGCAGGAGAACATCGACAAGCAGCTGCGGCAGCAGCAGCAGCATGTGAACTTTGAGCTCCAGAAAATATCCTCTGCCGTCCTTGACGGCAACTTGGATTCAGCGGAAGAGCAGCAGCAACAGCAGCAGCAGGAAGAACCGCAGCAGCAGCAACCGCAGCAACAGCATTCGCGGCAGCATCAGCATCAATCGCGGCAGCAGGTGCAGCATCACCAGAAGCAACAGCAGCATCCTCATCCGCAGCATCAGCATCAGCAGCAGCAGCACCATCAGCAGCAGCAGCAGCAGCAGTACGACGTGCTGGTTGTTGGGGGGGGCCATGCAGGGATAGAAGCTGCGGCTGCAGCAGCACGATTGGGCTTGCATGCATGCATTGCCAGCCCCGGTGGTATTCTTTCTTTGGGGGTGTTGTCTTGCAATCCTTCTGTAGGCGGCAGCGGCAAGAGTTTGCTGCTAGCGGAAGTAGATGCATGCGGGGGCCTAATCGGTCGTGCTGCTGATGTTGCTGCACTGCACTGGAAAGTATTAAATATATCAAGGGGCCCAGCAGCATGGGTTACGCGTGTGCTGCTGGATCGCTGTCTCTTTGCTTCCTGCATGCGCCGGTTTGCTGCTGTTTTTCCTACTCTTTCCTTCTTAGATGCTACAGCTGAAGAAATCCTCGCTGAGCCCCTCCAGCAGCAGCAGCAGCAGCCGCAGCAGCAGAGGGTGTGGGGAGTGCGGCTGAAAGACGGGAGGGAAGTCGCTGCAGCAGCAGTTGTTGTTGCTGCGGGCACTTTCTTAGATGCTGCTGTTGCTGTAGGCAGCAGCAAAGCACAAGGGGGGCGCATGCATTCGCTTGCCGAGGCAACAGCAGCAGCGGCGCGAAGTGCGCAGCAGCAGCAACAACAACAGCAACAACAACAGCAGCAGCAGCAGCTACCTGCAGAAATTCTCCATGTAGAAGCAGCAGCAGACGGGCTAGCGGCATCTTTACAGCGCTTAGGGCTTGAGACAGCTTATTTTAAAACAGGTAAAGACAAACAAAAACAAAAAAGGAAAACAAAGGAGTTCTTTTATATTGTCGCTCACAGATATTTAATTCTAAACAAAAGAAAGAAGAAACTAACGTAGTTTATTATTGACAAATATGCAAATATAAACAACAAAAACAGGAAGAAAGCAAGAGAAAGAAAGAGATAGATTTATACATGTATATGTGTATATGCGTACATATATAACTACATATATACACATATATATATCTGCATATAAACATATCGTATCGATATTTATATACATATATATATTGATCTAGTTTTTTGTTTATTTACATACATAGAGATATATAAATCTATATATCTGTATCTATATGTATATCTACATAAATATGTGTAATATATATATGTATATATACATATATATACGTATATACCTATGTCTATATATATATATATACATATACGTATATACATATGTCTATATATATATGTATATTTATCTATATCTGTATATCTACATGCATATATATATAAACATATGTACATATATATTGATGTAGGTATAGTTATAGGCATAGATATAGACATATATTTGTATCTGCTTAGGTGTAGAAATAGATACAAACACACACAAAGAAGGAAAGAACGACATGAAAACGAGCAAATCAATCAAACCCATTCTAGACAGCGTGTCCCCACCACAACCACCACCACTGCTGCTGCTGCTTTTGCTGCTGCTGCTGCTGTGCTGTTGCTGTTGCTGCTGCTGCTGCTGTTGCTGCTGCTCATGCTTCTGCCGCTGCTGTTGCTGCTGCTCATGCTATTGCCGCTGCTGCTGCTGCTGCTGTTGCTGCTGATGCTGGTGCTGCTGCTGCTGCTGTCTGCATGCAGGAACCCCCGCTCGCTTGTTGGGTTCTTCAATTGATTTTTCGCGTTTGGAGCGGCAGCCATCAGATTCTGTTCCCCGGCCTTTTTCAGGTGTACATACACCTCAGCAACTGCGGAGGCGCCGACATCGTTGGATTGATTGCTTTATAACAAAAACTTCGCAGCAAACTAAACAAATTGTGCTGCAGCAGCTGCACTCGCTGCCGATACACCGCGGAAATGAAGGCAAAGGAGTGGGGCCCAGATACTGCCCCTCCATCGCAAACAAGGTGTAGACCCAACCAAACCCTAAACCCTAATACACCCTAAACCCTAATAAACCCTAAACTCTAACAAACCCTAAACTCTAACAAACCCTAAATCCTAACAATGCGCAAATCCTAACAAACCCTAAACCCTGAAATGCGTAAACCATCAACAGGAGACCGTCACAGAGATAAAGAACGTCTCAACGTTAATTCAATGCCACGCCGCCCATCCACCACTGAAAGGGTTAAGGGTTTAGGGTTTAGGGTTTGGGGTTGAAGTTCTTCAGCAAGTTCCCGTAGTAGGTGGTGTGAAAATGAGGGCATAAATTCAGATCCAATGCCTAGGGTTTAGGGTTTAGGGTTTAGGGTTTGTGCTCAGATGCGTTTATTTCCTCACAACGAGCAGCACATAGTGTGGCTGGAGCCCGAAGACCGCGATCTATCGGTGGTGTATCCTGGGGGTTTATCAGGTGCTTTTTCTGCTGCAGTGCAGCAGCAGCTGCTGCACTCAATAGAAGGCCTTGAAGCAGCAGTAATGCTGCGCCCGGCCTATGATGTAGAATATCAGATTATTCGCGGCCGCCAACTTAAACCCTCCCTCGAAGCAAAACATATTCAAGGCCTCTTCTTTGCGGGACAAGTCCTGGGAACTACAGGTGCTTATCATCATCCTGGTGCTGCTTCGGCCGCTGCTGCTGCTGCTGCTGCTGCGGGCGCTGCTGCTGCTTCTGCTGCGGGCGCTGCTGCTACGAGCGATGCTACGGCTGCTGCTTCTGCGGGTGCTGCTGCTGCGGGCACTGCTGCTGCGTCCGCAGGTGCTGGTGCTGTGGCTGCTGTGGCTGCTGCGTCTGCGGGTGCTGCGGCTGCTGCAGTTGCTGCGTGCGCTGCTGCTGCTGCTGCTGCTGCTGTGCTACTATGGCTGAGGGTACTGCTGCTGCTGCGGGTGTTTCTCCTGTGTCTGCTGCTGTTTCTACTTGTTTATTGATTCTTTCTGTATTTGTTTGTTTGTTTGTTTGTTATTAATGATTTTTTATTAAAAATTTTTCTTGCATTTGTTTGTCTTAGGATATGAAGAGGCAGCAGCTTTGGGTTTGCTGGCGGGGTGGAACGCTGCGCTGTTTGTATTAAGTCGACGCACAAATAAAAAGAGCAGCAAAGCAGCAGCAGCAGCAGCAACAAATACAGCAGAAGAGGCAACAGCAGCAGCAGCAACAGATACCGCAGAAGCTGCAGCAGTAACAGCTACAGGTACAACAGAAGCAGCAACAGCAGCAGCTGCGGAAGCAAGAACAATGATTAGCGACATCGTTGGGGGCCCGAGCAGCAACCGCAGCAGCAGCAACGGGAGCAGCAGCAATAGCAGCAGCCCAAGCAGCAGCAGTACCAGTAGCAGCAGCAACAACAACAACACCGACAACAACAACAACAGCAACACCAACACCAACACCAACAGCAGCACTGCTGCCGCTGCTGCAGCAGCAGCAGCAGCAGCTTCTGCAGACTCTCTTCCAGCTTGTATTGTGCTAGATGCGTCTCGCAGCATGACGGGTTGTGTGGCGCAGCAGCTGCTAACATTGAATATGAGCGAACCCCTGAGGGCTTTTGCTGCTCAGTTGAGTGCTCGGCTGTCTGTACGGAGCGACAATGCAGCGCAGCGGCTGCTGCCTTGGGCTCTAAGAGGCGGCCTCATTAATAAAACAGAAAAAAGATTTAAAAGAGAGATGCATAGACACCGCACAGGCACGCAAATCGCCAACTTCTTACGGTATACAACACACCCCAAGCTTGCAAATGCTGCTGTTGCTGAGGATCCAACTGCTGCTGCTGCTCCTGATTATGCTGCTGCTGATGATGATGATGAAGCTGCTGTTGCAACTGCTGAAACTGCTGCTGCTGCTGCTAAAATTGCTGTTTCCGCTGCTGCCTCTGAACTTCGTGATGCTGCTGCGAGCACTGTTGCCGCTTATGGTGCTGTTGCTGATGCTTGTGCTGCTGATCTGCTCCTGCTGCTGCTGCTGCTGTTAATTGTGTGGTGGTTTGATTGGGTGGGTGTGCAGCTGTTGTTTGTTAGTGTTGGCGTTGCGTTTGATTATTTTTTAATCTCCTTTTCTTTTTGTTTTGTTTGTTTGCACTGTAGGCACTTTGAATTGTCTGCTCCCCAGTGGCTGTCTTTATTCACTAAAGTAATTCATCGCTTAGAGGACTTGCAGCAACGTGTTGCTGCTGCTGCTGCTGCAGCAGGCGCGGGAGCAGAAGCAGCAGCAGAAGCAGCAGCAAGGACGACGGCAGCAGCAGCAACGCGCCTCGGAGCAGCTGCGGGCTGGCCTGGCTGCACCAGCAGAGGCGTCGGGTCCTCAGAAGCAGCAGAAGCAGCAGCAACAGCAGCAGCAACAGAGGAGGAGGTACACGCGCAGCGGCTGCATGCGCCTCTATCTTTGCTGCTGCAGGGGCTGCATGCATTATCTTCCGTCTGCAGCAGGAGACAAGGGCGCTTCTCTGTTGCGCAGTTGCTCTCAGCATTACCTCCTTCTCTTCTTAAACCCACACAACAACAGGGGCCCCCAATGAACAAAACAGACAAGGGGGGCCCCCCACGCAACAGAACCCTAACACAGGGGCCCGTCATCCAACCTCATCCTAACACAGAGGGGCCCTCAGAAGGCCCCACAGGGGGCCCCCTTACAGAGGGCTCCAAAGGGGGCCCCCTTACAGAGGGCTCCAAAGGGGGCCCCCTTACAGAGGGCCCCACAGAGGGGCCCCCGCTAAAGGGCCCCACAAGAGGCCCCCTTACAGAAGGCCCCACAGGGGGCCCCCTTACAGAAGGCCCCAAAGGGGGCCCCCTTGCACAGGGTCTTAAAGAGGGGCCCCCTCTAAAGGGCCCCACAGGGGGCCCCCTTATAGAGGGCCTTAAAGAGGGCCCCCGTTTAGAGGGCGTCCATGTGGGGCCCCCTGTTTTTGAGGGATTGCATATGCGAGATGTTTTATTTAAAGAGAAGATGCATTTAAAAAGAAGAAAAGAAGAAGCAAATGAAGAAGAAGAAGAAGAAGAAGAAGTGGGTATGGATTGCCTAGCAGTGCAAATGGTGGCAGCCGTGGCTGCAGATGCAATAAAAAGAAGACAGAAACAAACAAAAGAAATTCAAAATAATAAAACTGTTGAAGAAAAAGAAAACAGACAGGATTCTGAAAGAGAGGAAAAAGAAAAAGAAAACGAAAAAGAAAAAGAAAAAGATAAGAAAGATACGAAGACGGAGACAGAGAAAGATAGAGCGACAAAAAGAGGAGGTACAGCGAGAGGAGAAGACGAAGAGCGACAAAGAGAGACAGAGAGACAAAGAGAGACAGAGAGACAAAGAGAGAAAGAAAAAGAAAGAGAGAAAGAAAAAGAAAGAGATAAAGAAAAAGAAAGAGAGAAAGAAAGAGAGATTGAAGATATGATTAGCCTTTTGCTGCAGTGTCTGTCTCCTTCTTTTAACGGGCATTTGTCTGCATTTGTCTTTGCTCAGCTTCGCTATGCATTTTACTTTGATAGAGAAGAAAAAGAAGAAGCAGCAACAAAATCGAAGTTGCTGCTGCCTCAGCCTATCAACAGGTATGCTGCGCCTCTATCGCTGTTAATTTCTACAACTTTTTGTCTATTTCTTTGTCTCTCTCTTCCTTTCCTTCTTGCTGTCTCTCTGTCTCTTTATTTATTTACTTTTTATTTCTCTCTCTTCTTCTTTTCTGTCTCTTTGTCTCTTTTTTTTATCTTTATTTGGGTGTATTTTTGTTTCATTGTTTATCTCTCTATTTGTCTCTTTTTGTTTCTGTCTGTCTGTCCTTTGCTTTGTATGCACTCTCCTCTACTTCATTTGTTTGTTTTTCTCTCCTTTTATTGTTTGTTTTTTACGTATTTATTTGTCTTCCACGTGCATTTCTCTATTTGCTGTTTATTTGTGTCTATTTATTTATTTATCCTCGTTCCTATTTGTTTATTTGTTTATTTGTATTTATTTGCTGTTTGCTGTTTATTTACGAATTTATTTATTTAAATGCATTTATTTATTACTTATATTTTCTTTTATTATTAATCCACACATTTATTTATTGTATATTTATTTACGCATATTTATTAATATCTTTTTAATATATTCATAACAGAATTATCTATGCATTTATCTATACATACATACATACATACATATATATATATATATATATATTTATTTATTTGTGTTTATCTATTTATATTATTTATTTATTTATTTATTTATTTATTTATGAGTTGATATAAAAAATAAATTTGTTTGTTTTTTGCTGCTTTAGGTCTCTCTTTCCTTTTTTAAGTGCAGAGGAGGAGGAGAAGATTTCGCTGTATAAACCAAAAACATTTTATGAGGCCTCTCTGTTGGGATGTCTTCGTTCTTCATCTTTGCTGCAGTTGCTGCAGCAGATGCAGAGAAAGAAGCAGCAAATAAAGGTTTTATAGGAAACTCAATAAAACAAAAAAAACAAATAACAGTTGCTGCGGCAGATGCAGAGGAAGAAGCAGCAAATAAAGGCTTTAAAAGAAACAAAAATAAATAAAATAAACAAAACAGATAACAGAGGCTTTACAAGAAACGGCAGCAAACAAATGATAAAAATAATCAAAAGATACAGTCGAAGACATTCGCGGCTGAGGCCTACAAATGCAGCAAAACAAGCAAACGAGCAAAACAAATAAATAAACAAAACAAACAAATAAACAAAACAAACAAATAAACAAAACAAACGAGCAAACAGAACAAACAAAACAAACAAATAAAATGAAAAGAATAACAAAAGGCAAGGAGACAATTTTATAAAAGTGTTGGCGATGTTCTCCTCGGAGTGTCTTCACAAATTAACAGCAACAATTTTTTAAATAAAAGAAATGCAAATTATTAAATATATATATATATATGTATATATGCATATATATATATAAGCGTATGTAAAGAACAGTTTATTATATAATAAAAATATATTTAATCTGTAAGCAAATGCCTTTATAATAATGAAAACAAATATAATAATATTATTTTTTTGTCGTTGCGAATGCCTTTTTGATAATAAGTAGAAGAATTAGACATAAAAGAATAATAGAAAGGAAACAAAAACAGAAAAAAACAAAGAGAAACAGAGATAAACAGAAGCAAAGATAAACAAAAGCAAGCAAAGACAAAGAACAGAAGAGACAGAGATAAAAAGACAAAGAGAAGGCTTAGCTATATATGTATAAAAACTAATTGTTCAAAATAAAAGTAATAAACAAACGGCAGCAATAGAAGACGAACAGCAACAGAGAAACAGAGGTAAGCAAAACCAAAGATAAACAGTTTCTTTCTATACGAGTAAACACAAACAAAACAAATAATACAGCGTCTAAAGTATTACGCACATCGGAGAGCCAGAGCAATACAAACAACAGCAAAAACAAATATAAATAACAGCAATAGAAACAGTCTCTATAAACAACAACAAAAACAAAAACAAGAATAGCAGCAGCAATGAAAGCAAACTGTCTTCTGTATGTGTTGCTGTTTGTATTCTATTGCTGCCGTTTGTTTATTACTTTTATTTTGATGTTCGTTTATTCTTGCTGCAACAACTAAACAAACAGCAGCAATAAAAAATAAGCAGCAGACAACAGACAGACAGCAACAGAAAAACAGACAAAAAAACGACAAACAAAAACAAAAACAAACAAAAACTATAAACAAGCAAACACAATAATAAACAAAAACAACAATAAACAGACACAACAAACAAACAACAACACAGCGCTGTTTCTTGCTGCTTTATGAACATATGCTCGTCTCTATTATGCATATATTATATTTGCGTTTATTTGTTTTGCTGCTTTTTATATATATAAAAGAAAATAAATGCGAAGAGCGAGGTCTAAGTTTAACTCTAAATACAAATAAAAATAAATATAAATATATAATATATTGTCTGTCTGCATGCATTCTATCTCCTACTTCTCTGTATTTGTTTATTTTTTAAATATCTGTTTATATTTAAAACCCCCTAAATATACACCTAAAATATAACAAACAAAGCAATCTCTGCAGACCCTCAGGTATTGACTTAAAGGAAACAAAAAACAGCTCTTCTGCTGCTGCTGCAGCAGCAGCACGAACAAATTCAGCAGCTTTCTCTTCTTTTCTTTCCCTTTGCTGCAGCCTCACAAAGGCCCTTCCAATGTTACCCCTATAACAGGGGGCCCCTAACAAACCCCCCCTAACCGCAACCTATACAGCAATAGTGTCCCCAGAGGCATCTCTAAAGGGCCCCTACGAGGCCTCTCTAGGCGCCCCTGCAGTGTCATACCAGCCCCGGAGTCGTCATTTAGGGGGGCCCTTAGGGGCCCCCTTAGGAACCCCCTAAGGGCCCCCTTAGGGGCCCACTTAGGGGCCCCCATATGGGCCCACTTAGGGGCCCCCTTAGGGGCCCTCATAGGGGCCCACGTAAGGGCCCCCTTAGGGGCCCCCTGCAGTGTCTTAGGAGTCCCTAAGAGACGCCTCTTGGGGGCCCTTGCAACGCATATGGAGCCCCATGCTGCTTCTTAGAAGCACCGAAGAGACACCTTTTAGGGGCCCCCAAGAGATGTCTCTTAGGGGCCCCCCGATGCGTCTTAGGGCCCCATAAAGAAGTCTCTTAGGGGCCCCTAAACGCTTCTTTTAGGGGGCCCTAAAGACCCCTTTAGGGGGCCCTAGACACGCCTTCAGGGGGCCCTATCGACGCTGCCTTGAACCTGTAAGGAGATCCCTGTCGGACCCCTGACTTCACAACTACTGGGGCCCCCAGCCCCCCCTCAACACCGGCTGTGGAGACTGTTGCTTCTTTCCTACCTTTTAAATTCAACTATAGAGAGCCATCCTGTTGCTGCTGCTGCTGCTGCTGCTCGCGGTGTTGTGCTGCTGTTGCTGCTGCTGCTGCTGCTGGAGTATTTGTTTGTTTGCGTTGTTAGTTGCTTTGTTGTACGCATGCGCTTGCAGCAGATTGCGGCGTCTTATATTTTCGAGCGTGTTATGCTGTGGGGTTGTGGTTTGTTCCCTCTGCTGCTGCTGCTGCGGCTGGTGCTGCTGCTGTTGCTGCTGTTGCTGTTGTTGCTGCTGCTGCAGGCTGCAGGAAGTCAGTGACGGAGGAGCGTACGGCTTTGAGGGCCCTTCCTATTCCCTCAAGTCCTTTAACAAGGCCTCGAGCGTGTTTATCTAGGAGTGCTTGCTGCTGCTGCTGCCGCTTTGCTGCTGCGCGTCTGCTGCTGCAACATGCTTTGCAGCGTTCGTGCAAGTGCATGCAGCAAAGATAGGAGCCGTAAGGCCTGCCGTCTATTGAGTAAAACTCAGGGAAATGATAGACATTTGTGAAGCTGTTTTGCAAGTAGAAGTTTAAAGCCGCTTGGTTGTACTCTGCCACGTGTAGATACAGCGCAACAGTTGCTGCAGGGTTTGCTGGTGACTGGAAGTACAGCACTGCTCGCTGCAGCAAAGCAGCAGCAACACCTAAGCGGCGGAAAGGAGCAGCAACAGCCAACGTCAATACATACGCCAAGTCGCTCCGCTCCTTCTCCCCCTCCTCAGAGCGGCATCCATTCCTATTAGCCCCCCCGTCGTTGCTCTCTGCTGCTGCAGCACCACACTCCGATCCTGCTGCTGCTGCTGCTGTTGTTGCTGCTGCTGTTCGGGCCCTGCTGCTCTCTTGGCTGAAGCCTGAGAGAAATGCACTCCAACCCAACTGCCGCTCTTCTCGCGCTGCAGCTTGCAGACGGCACAACCCCACAGGGCCTTCAGCGGTAAGCTTCTCCTCATCCGATTCTGCTGCTGCTGCTGCTGCTGAGGTAGGGTCTGCATCATCATCAGCATCACTACTTACTCCAGCAGCAGCATCAGCAGCAACTGCAGCAGCAGCAGCTTCTGCCATTTCCTCTTCCTTTTGCTGCACCCAGCGACGCACAACTTCAGCGTCTTCTACTCCAATATATGTTGGACTCTGTGACACAGTTATAACGCCAATCAGCAGCTCTTCTTCCTGCTCTTGCTGCTGCTGCTGCTGCTTCGTAGAATGCCAAGAAGAAAACCAAGAAGACAATCGGTCCGAGCTCGGAGCTGCAGTCGTTGCTGCTGTTGCTGCTGCTGCTGCTGTTGCTGCTGCCTCTGTTGTTGTTGTTGAAGCGCCATTGCTCCCTGTAATCTCATGCCGCCCGTTCGTCTTTTCCTGCTGCTGCTGCTGCTGCAGCTGTTGTTTGACTCGCTGGATGTCTTGGCGGCGTATTGTAGCAAGAAGAGCGTAGCCCCTACCCGAGCAGATGTAGGAGTAGAAGGCCTCGTTGTAGCTGAAGGGAAAGGTCTCTGCATGCAGCTGCTGCAGCTGCTGCCGATCTGCTGCAGTAGCAAGGCGGTAGGAGACGTGCGGCAGCAGCAAAGAGGGCGGCACGCCAGCCACCTCCGAGTGTATAGGCAGCTGCAGCAAGGGTGGAGGACTCGTGGAGTCCGAAGGAATTGCAGGAGAGACAGCAAACTGCTGCTGCTGCTGCTGCTGTTCCTGCTGCTGCTGCACCTGCTGCTGTTGCTGCTGCAGCAGCTGCTGCTCCTCTTCGTCAAGAAGCATATGTTCGCACTGCAGCAGCTCTGCCGGCTGCAGCTCGTCGTTCCCTCCTCCTAGGAAGGGCCTCCCCAGCTGGGGGGCCCCCGCCAGAATGACTTCTGTGGTGTATCTACACAACTGAGAGAAGCCGCTCTCCTCTGCCTCCTCTGCATGCGGCGCGAAGGCAGAGTCTAACGTCGGCAGCCGCTCGCGAGACGCGCGGCGCTCAACCGGGACCCTGGGAGCCCCCGGGGGACCCTGAGATGAATCCATTGCTGCAGCTGCAGGGAACAGCGGTCGCCCTGCTGCTGCTGCTGCTGTTGGTGCTGGTGCTGCTGGCGCTGGTACTGTCTGCGTAGACACGGAAGCCCTAACGCGGACTGCTGCTGCGTCTGCTTTCGAGGAAACTTCCGCTCGTGGGGGGGCCGGTGGCACTGCTATTTGTTGTGTTGATGATGCTGGCGCCTCTGTTGCACTCGGTGCTGCTGCGGCTGCAGTTGCTGCTGCTGCAATTCCCTTGCCGAGGCTCCCGTCGGCTGTTCGTTCGGCGGCTTGCATAAGGAATTGAATGGCCCTCTGAATGCCGGAGGCGCCGGCAGAGGAGTTAGGCCCCTCCATTCTGCATGCAATAACAGCAGGAGCAGCAGCAGCAGCAACGCGAGCAGCAGCAGAGGAGACGCGGGCAGGAGCGAGGTCAGCGGCTGCTGAAGCTGCTCCCCAGTCTAACTAGCTAACACGTAAACGGTTGAAGAGACAATGGGACAAAGAAAAAAGAGAGACAACTGCGTAACCTCCCCCTTCCAACGCGACTTTCAGCGGTGATTGCTGCAGCAGCAGCTTCTGCTGCAGCTGCCGGTGCAGCAGTTGCTGCTTCTGCTGACCCCTGTTGCTGTAGACGCTCTGACAGTGGTTTTGTTTGCGCGCCTCAATGAGGGAGCAGCGAGGCATACAGCTTAGAGTGGAGCAGAGAAGTTGCTGCGCAGGCGGTCCGATGGGGCCCCCCGAAAGGCGAAAGGCGACGGAAATACAAATGGAAGAAGGAAGGAAGGAAGAAATGACACGAGCACTTCATCGGCGGCAGACGCCGAAGAAAGGCTTAAAAAGCAGACAGAAACATGTCTTGTAGGGGTTGCCGTTTTGCTGGCCGTAGATGTGCTGACACTTCGGGTGTACATACAGCACGTACGACGTAGTACATGCATTGCATGCCCAGTGGGAAGCTGTCAATTAGACCCATTTCTTATTGTTTTTTCTCGATTTAAACTATATTAATCAATTATATTCCCCCTATTTTACTCATTCGCCACGAAGATCGCGAAAATCAATCATCGGAATCCTTCGGTCGGCGGCGCTCACCCGTGCGTTTCCGTGAAAGGATTTCAGAAACAGGACGGCGCGGCAGTTCCTTTAGAGCGTTTCTTCATTGGATTTTTATTTGATTTCTCCCTTTTAGTTAATCGTCAGATTCAGTTCAGCTTCTAAGCAATTCATATTGCTACACGGACCCCCCGCTGCGTGCGCGTATACAACTTGTACATAGATGCAAAGGTACCTGCACGGCACCTCCGCTTAAACTGGTTTCATTTGAACTTCCTGCCTATACCCATTTCGCTGTAAGTTCTCTTTAGAGTGTTTAGAAGCCAATACAAGAGGGCACAACGCAGCAAATAACGCTAATATATAGCGGTGCATTGGGAGCGAGGGGGAGGCCTCGATCTCACACCACTCAGGACCGGCGCGAGCTGCAACAGGATAAAGAGTAATATGTAGTAATAATAAGAGCTCATAACAAATACATTTAATCTTTTCTACATCCTACAGGCCTCCTGGCCACTGCAGCAAGAGTGATTCCTTCAGCCTGATAGAAAATGAGAACTGGGGGTAGCGTTCTCTTGTCATAGCATTCACAGTAATTCTTGCAGCACCTCCTGCTGTATCTGGTGCTGCATCTTTTGCTGCATCCGCTGCTGCAAAGCAGCAGTGTATGCCAGCATAAGAATAAACAAACCCCCTTTGTTGCTGCTGCATGAGGTTGGTGGATTGAACAGCATACGTTGCGTTTGTTTCTGCTCTCTCTACTTCAATTGCTGTTAGCTTTTACTCTTTAAACGCTGCAGCAACACTTAAATATGCAGAACCCCTATAATATACTACGAAAGGGCTGACGCCAAACGGAGTCTTCTTATTGCAAGTTCTTTACACATCTAATAATACAGTGAACAATGAAAATATAATATATAAATCATAAATATGTATGTACATATAGTTGAATATATATATATAGTGTACAGCAGCAGGCAAGTCAGTGAGACAAATGCGAATGCATGGGCTGCAATTACGTGACCCTCAGTAACAGTAGCAACAGCAACAGCAGCAGATGCAGCAGCAGCTGCTGCAGCAACAACAACTGCTAGCTAGGAACAGGAGGGTCTTAAGCATTAAAATGGGGTGTACGTCCACCGCCAGAAAATGAAGTATAAAATGCCTTCAGTCGAAAACAAACAAAACCCAAAAAAGAAAAAAAAAGCATGCTGCCTGCCGGCAGGCGGTTTGCAGCAGCTGCAGCAGCAGCAGCAGCAGCGTTGCTGCTGCTGCAGTCTGCCGCCGGAAAGGATTAATTCTGCTGCTCCTTTGCGATTTCGCCACCTCTAAAGCCTGGCCTAAATAGGGCATGTGCTGCTGCGGCTGCTGCTGCTGCTGCTGCTGCTGCTGCCGCTGCAGCACGAACCAACGAGCGCATGCCTAAGGCCAGTAGCAGAAGGAGCAGCTGCAGCAACCGCTGCTGCTGCTGCTTCTTCCTTTGCTAGCATTAGGCCTGAGACTGCTGCTGTAGATGCAACAAAAGCTGCAGCAGCTTTATTCATAGTTCATCATGGGGGCTTTTCTTATGCGGCTTTGTTTTGTCTTTCTGCTGCTTCTGAAGCTGTTCAATATCAAAAGGCATATCTAATGCCTCCTGCTGCTGTTGCTGCTGCTGCTGCTGCTCCTGCTGCAGCCTTTGAGCAAGGATGTCTCCCAGTGTGGCCTCAAAATTCCCTGAAGAGAGGGCTTGCTGTCGCAGCAGCAGCTGCTGCTGCCCCACGTACAGAACGTGCTGCAGCACCACCACTATTGCAGCAGCAAAGAAGAGCAGCAGAAAGACGCAGCAGCAGCAGCAGCTGGAGCAGCGCAGCAGCGGACGCGGGGATGTGCTCAAGAACTGCACACAGCAGCAGAACCAGCAGCAGCAGTGAGGTTGGCGCCCAGCAGCAGCAGCAGCAGCAGCAACTGGAGCACCGCAGCAGCAGCTCAAACAGAACAGCAACACCAGCAGCAGCAACACCAGCAGCAGCTCGAACAACACAGCCGCAGCAGCAACAGCAGCAGCAGCAGCAGCTCGAACAACACAGCAGCAGCAGCAACAGCAGCAGCCGCAGCAGCTGACAGCAACTGAGTAATCAGCGCTTGTAGAGATGAGAAGAGCCCCCTTCTGAACGAAGCAAAGAGCTGTGACTGGCAGTTCGTGGGCCGATTGACTCGCGACTAAACTCAGCCTGAGGCCCCACACACGCCCTAGGGTTTAGGGTTTAGGGTTTAGGGTTTGTGGGGTGGCGGCGAAGCGATCAACAGGAGCGGAAGCCTAAATTTCGTTCATGCGCCCTCCAAGAGCTGCCTCCTAGGGTTTAGCATTTAGTGCATAGGGTTTAATGCTTAGGGTTTAGGGTCTAATGTTTAGGGTTTAGGGTTCAATGTTAAGGGCGGAGGATTTAATGCTTAGGGGTTTAATGTTTGGGGTTTAGGGTCAAATCTCTAGGGTTCATGTCTTAATGCTTAGGGTTTGGGGGTTAAGGGTTCACGATACAATGACTAGCGTTTGTGGTTTAGGGTTTATTGCTTAGGGTTTGCAGTTTAGGGTTTAGGGTTTAGGGTTTAGGGTTTGTGAATACCCCCTATCGAAGATTTTGGTGCTGCCGTTTGCGAGGCCAACCGCCACTAATTTTTGATTTGCAGATATCTCCAGCTGGCAGCAGGGAGAAGAAGCGTCACAGCACATGCAGCAAACTTGCTGCAGCTTCAAGCCTCCTGCTGCTGCTGCTGCTGCTGCTGCTGCTCCTGTTGCTGCTGCTGCTGCTCCTCCTGGAGGAGGGTCCTCAGTCTTCTTGTCGCTGCTCGCCGCGGCGCCTTCGCCGGACTCTCGCACCACTGCCCTGCACAGCCACTCCTAAACCCTAAACCCTAAACCCTAAACACTATTAAATTCCAGCCCCTCTTAAACCCATTCTTAAAGCCCTCTCTTTTCAATCAGAGCTCCACGCCCGCGCAGCAAACGCCACACCTTGTAGCTAGTTGCCTGGCTAGCTAGCTAGCTAGCTATCCATACAAACGCGCATCTAAATCGATAGCTAAACAGCAGCCAAATAGCTAGCCAGCTCACCAAACAGCTAGCTAGCTAGCCCAATAGCCCAATACCCAGCTAGCTCAACAGCTAGGAGGCTAGCTAGGAGGCTAGCTAGCTAGCTAGCTAACTAGGTAGGGTGCTAGCTAGCTGGCTGACTAGCTAGCTGATCAAACGCACCAACCGAAAAGAAAAGAAGGGCCTCGGACGTCGCTGGCGAGCGCGATGAGGCGTTTGGGGGGAGAAGGGCCAGACACTGGAGTCGAGAGGAACCTGCAATCAAACCCTAAACCCTAAACCCTAAACCCTAAACCCTAAACGGTAAGCATGATGCTAGACAATCATCTTGATCCTAAACCCCAGAGCGCCAAGGGGTATGTTTTACTGTTTTTTGTTTTTGTTTGTTTGTTTGTTTTTGCTTTATTGTTTATGATTGTTTATTCTTTGTTATTTACAGCACTCAAGTACAGATGCACTTGCATTCGCGTGTATCTACCGCCTGTCGCTAGCCCCACCCCAACCCTCTAAACCCTAAACCCTAAACCCTAAACCCTCAGTTGGATACAAGGCCCTTATAAGCCCTCGTTTATTAAAGAGAGAAGGCGTGGGTCTGCACGCACCTGCAGCAGCGAACATTAAGGGCTTTGTCTGTCTTAGGGTTTACAATTTGCTGTGACAGCACTAATTCTTCTTCCCTCCATCTCCACACAGACAGCTGACCGCCACCTCCGCAGCAAACCACCTGCTCTCATATGCGCAAGAAAACCCTAAGGGTTTAGGGTTTAGGGTTTAGGGTTTAGAGTTTGGGGTTTAGGGTTTGGGGTTTAGGGTTTAGGGTTTGGGGAGAGACAAAAGCCACACAAAAAAGCAGCATCGATAGAAACACACACAAAGCCGTTGAAAAACGGTACAGTTTAGATAAGTAGGGTTTAGGGTTTAGGGTTTAGGGTTTAGGGTTTACGAGCTCGGAGTCATCGCTCATGGAGACGTCTTTTATGTCTCCCTCGTGCCCACGGAGCTCCGCCACCAATTCTGTACGAATCTGCTGCTGCTGCTGCTGTTTTGTTGCTGCTGCTGCTCCTGCTGCTGCGTCTGTCCCTCGCTGCTCTCCAACCATCAGCCTCCACACGCTGCAGCAGCAACAGCAGCAGCAACAGCATCAACAGCAAAGCTTACTTGCGCACTTTCAATGCTGCTGTTTTATCTATCTACACACGAGTAACTGCCTCCTTTGGCCCTGTTCACGATTTGCTGCTGCTGTTGCTGCTGTTGCTGCTGTTTCTGCTGTTGCTGCTGCTGCAGGCGCTACAGTGTTTCTGCTGCGGGGTGTAAATACACTGCAACCCCCGCCAATCCATCGAGTTCTTCAATCTTGATTGATAAAAAAATAATATTAAGATAATAAAAGTAATAACGATAAAGAAAAGAATAGATACACCCGAAATTATAAATCATAAACCAAAGTAGTTATGAATAGAATAAGCGCAGCAATAGTAATAGCAGCAATAGCAGAAACAACAATTAAAATAATAGGAATAATAAACATAAAGATAATGCAGCAGCAGCAAAACCTGCTGCAGCAGCAAGAACACCTGCTGCTGCTGCTGCAGCAAGTGTTGCTGCAGCAGCAGCAACGAACGCTTGCTGCAGCAGCATGAATAATAATGCACGAAAAGAATGAAGATGAAGAAAAACAAAACGAAGACAGCTGCAACAAAAAAATAAAAATACGCAGCGCAGCAACAGCAGCAAACGACGAGCAGAGAAACAAATGGCAGTAAAAAGATTAAAACAAATAAAACAACTTAAATAAATATGATAATTAAAGATAAACAAATTAAAACAAATAAAATAATTTAAATAAATATCTTAATCACCAGATTGTCTTCTCTTCACCCCCAGCCAGCACATATTCTCCTGAAGGAGAAAATCGAGCGACAATCTAACAAACAAACAAACAAAGAGCAAAAAATAAACATATTAAATACTAATATATTTATTTATTTATTTATTTATTTAATTTATTTATTTGTTTGAAGAAAATGCGGTGGCTGCTGCGTTGTCTGCTGTTCAAGGCCGCTCTGGCTTCCTGTACTCCCGTTGCTGCTGCTGCAGCAGCAGCACTTGCTGCAGCAGCATGAACACCTGAAGCAGCAGCAACGCCTTCTGCTGCAGCAGCAGCAACGCCTTCTGCTGCTGCAGCAGCAACGCTTGGTGCTGCAGCAGCAACGCCTGCTGCAGCAGCAGCAACGCCTTCTGCTGCTGCAGCAGCAACGCTTGGTGCTGCGGCAGCAACGCCTGCTGCAGCAGCAGCGTTTGCTGCAGCAGCAGCGTTTGCTGTTTAAAGACAGCTTGAGCAGCAGCAAACTCTCACCAGGCGTTTTCTTGTTTCCTCTTTGCCGAAGCGATGCACAACTCGCAAGCTGTACGTACACCCCAACCCCACAAGCAAAAGAGCTGAGAGAAGCCTTTAAATAAACATATAAAAGCAGAATTCTCGTGTAAACAACAATTCGTTGTTTACTTGGGGTGTACGTGCAGATGCCCTTGGAGAGAAGAAAGAAAAGAAGAAAAGAGACGAACAACGAGCACATATAACAGTAGTCTACTGAACACATCAAACCCTAAACCCTAAACCCTAAACCCTAAACCCTACCCGCTCTCCGCATCCATCTTTATAAGGATGCATTCTTTGTCGCTGCACCCCAAGAAGAGGCCAACCTGCAAATCGTAATAAATAAACGAGGAAATGAAACAAATAGCGGGGTAGATAAATAATATTAAAATAAAAATAAAATAAAATAAAATAAAATAATGAACAAAGCAAATAAATAGACACATCTCGCAGCTTGGCTAAGACAAACAGCAAAAAAGAACAAAAGAGACGCGTGGTGGTTTGTATAAAGAACTTCAAACTACATTCACAGCCCCTAAACCCTAAACCCTAAACCCTAAACCCTAAGCCTTAAACCCTAAACCCTAAACCCTCCGTGTGTCCTCGTGCTGTCATCAAGCCACTTCTGTGTAGGCTGCGTTTCATTAACCCTCTTAACAAACATTTTTCTGCAACTGCATTTTTCTCTACAATCTCCCGCTTAAGAACATTATCTAGAAGAAATACGTAGAGCCTCTACCCAAGCAAATTCAACACAAGACCCTTACGGTTTAGGGTTTAGGGTTTAGGGTTTGCAGCATACATGTTCATTGTGGTTTAAAGAATCCACGACGCCTTCTGTGGTGATGGAGTCGACGGTAATTAATTTATTAGTTTCTGCATTGACTGTGTGTGCCTCCTGCATTGCAGCGGGGAAAGCGGATGAAAATAAGAGAAATAATGGGTTTAATTGAACGACAAAGATGTTTTTTCAACTAATAATAATCAAATTAAGATAAATAAAACGCACCAACTGATTTTCTATGCCGTATTCTTTTCCTCCGCCGCCGCCAGACGTGACTACGAAAGAGCCATCGCTCGCTGCCTGTACACCGCGGAAAAAAGAAGGAAAAACGCGGAATGTTTGAATCTCTGAATAAAATGTCGAAATCAAAATGAAATAAATTTAAAAAAAACCTTCAAATTGACCTACGGACCGAATAAATTGGGTAGTTTAAATACGACACCGCTGAGGCGCGCATCGTCGTCTCGCGTTGGGGAAGCAATACCGCAGCGCGAGGAGCGGAAAACTGGAGAAAATAAAATTAAAACAAAGTAATAAATTCAATTTTTCCGAGTAAATTTTAAAAAGATCTCCTGATATTGGCGCATGCGTCGGTGGCGAGCAGACGAAATGCTGCATGCAGTCGGTGGTGGGTCAGCCCTCCGTCTTTTTAAGGCTGATCCTCCTTTATATCTTTCTTCTTACGACTAATAAAATGCAATAAATATATTTAAAACATTTTTCTTCGCAGTGAATCTCAACAGCAGCACATTTGCATGAAATTGCATTCAGCTTCTGGGGCTGCTGTTCTCCGGCCTCCCTCAGGGCCCCAAGGCGGTGCAGCGTGTTTATAACAAAACAGTGGCTTTACCTTTTAAACTTGTGTAATAATTGAGGGGGAAATTAGGGGGAAAAGACTTTATTAAGATCTGCCTGAAGGCAGGGAGGCTGCGCATGTGTTATTATTAACATTGTGTCTTGCACTGGCGAGCAGAGGTGACCCTGTTTAAGGCTAGCAATGATCGTCGAGCTTAGGGTTTAGGGTTTAGGGTTTAGGGTTTAGGGTTTAGAGTTTGATAGTTTTTCATATGGTGATGGAGTGAAAATGCAACCGCCCGAGGGCTTGCCTCTGGAGGAGAGGCTGGCAGACTATCAGCGAAAGCTGCGTTTAGTAGCCCACGAAGCGAAGGCATTCGGAGATGCAGCAGAGGTTCGTTTAAGGAAGCAGCGTCGTTCAATAGAGAAGCTGAAGACTGAGAATGAAGCAATTAAAAAAGAGCTGCAGCAGACTCGGGAGGCTCTGTCTCAGCAGCAGAATACTTTATTAGGTTCCCGCATGCAGCAGATGAACGAGCGCTGTCATACATTCTTAAGGCAGATCTCTGATGCTAAGAAAGAAGAGCAGCAGTTATTAAAGAATATCGATGTATTAGAGGGAAGAGTATGCAAATGCAGAGAGATTATTGGGTCTTTAGGAGGTGTATATGCAGCTGGAGCAACTAGCGAGACTATTGCTAAGCAAACTCGTACATTAGAAAGTCGGTTAGATAAAGCGCTGCAGAAACAAAGCCAAGCATGTGCAGCAAACAAACGGCTAAAAGAAGAAATTAATAGTCTCCGTAAAGAAAGAGTTAGCTTCGACCAACTGTGTCGGCGTGCAGAGAGCGATCTTGTATCTCAGAAGCATGCAGTATTTGAATTAATTAAATCAGCTAATGAATTCTATACAGCTAGAGACAAAGCTCAGCGTAAGATAGCTTCTATTAAGTCTGATGAAGCTAAAGAAAGAAGAAATTTCGAGACAGAATGGGCAGACCTCCAGCAAATCCTAGAGAAGCTGCAGCTGCGTCGGTGGCAGCAGCAGCAGCAGCAGCAGCAGCAGCGCCTCGCTAACCTTGAAGCCCGTCGTGCTGCTGCATGCGAAGAGGATGCACAGCTCAGAGGGAAGGAACAAGAAGAAGAAAATGATTACTCATCTCTATTAGACAAGTCTATGGTTAAGAGCTACCGCAGCGCCTTCGCAAAAATTCAAGCAGCAACACGAGTAAGCAGCATAGACGAGCTTATTGCTGCATTTCGTGTTGCAGAAGAACATAACTTTTCTTTATTTACTTATGTTAATTCTCTTAGTGATCAAGTAGAGAGTCAAGAAGCAGCTGTACAGGAGCTTCGCCAGGCTCTTCATTTATGTACAGAAGAGCAGCAGCTAATCTCGAAGAAGAAACAAGAAGAAAGCAGCGAATTGCAGGCTGAAGAGCTGCTAATGCATCAGCAGACTTGCATACTCGAAGCAACAAATGCTGCAGCAGATAAACAACTAAATGATATTAAACAAACACTCAAAGTTATGTTCAAAGAAATCAGGGGAGATGAAATCTACAAGCATGAACTGTGGGCACAGGAAGAAATTGAAGACGCAGCTATCATCAATTATTTGCAGGCTATTGAGCGAGCTGTAGACACTCTCCTTTGTATCCTTCTGCAGCACAAAAACCAGCAGCAACAGCAGCAGCAGCAACAGCAGCAGCAGCAACAGCAGCAGCAGCAGCAGCAGCAACAGCTGGCGCAGCAAAGGGATGGAGCAGAGCCTTCTGCTGCTGCTGCAGGCGACTCCCTGAGAAAGAAGCAAGATCGCACTATCAAAATGAAGAAGCCCCAGCCACAGATTAAGATGCCGTCTGCTGTTAATCCATCAAACAGCAGAGAGAGTTCAGAAGAAGAAGAAACAGAGTTGCATCCGTTGTCTCGAGAGGAGTTAAGGAGGAAGCTAGAAAAAAATAAATTTAGAATATATGAAAAAGAGCTTAAACCAAAAAGCAGAAAAAATACAACAAACAAATAAACAACAACACGCCATATATTATACACCTTTGCATGCATGCATGCATGCATGCATGCATGCATGAATGCATGCATACACAGCCCTTTTTTTTGTCTTTTCTTTATCTTTTCATTCGCCTTCGATGCTGCTGAAACACCCGAAGAAACTGCTGCACGAATAAACAAACGCGTCTTATTCTTCTTCTTCTTTTTCTTTTTTTTCTTTTTCTTTTTCTTCTTCTTCACCATCATCCTCATCTTCTTCTTCGTCTTCTTCTTCTTCTCTCCAAGACAGGTTTTTTCTATTTGCATTTTAATGCGACATAACTGCCTTTGTTGTGTTGCTTTGTGCATTTGCTAGCTGTATTTAAAACAACCTAACACCTGGAGGGTCTCTGAGGGTTTATTAAGGTATATGGTTTAGGGTTTAGGGTTTAGGGTTTAGGGTTTAGGGTTTATGCACGAGGGAGAGAAAACCAAGAGAGACACGGGAGCTGAAATAAGCAAAGAAAGGGCGAGGCGGAGAGCAACTGCAGATAGAAAGACAATCAAAAAATCTTTTTCATAAGGCGAACAACACCAAATAATTACGACTAGAAAGACAAACTGAAAAACACACAAAAAGATAATTAGGTAGCTGGCGGCAGAATTAAAAAATCGAAGAAAAGAAATCAATAAGCAGCATTATCACCACCAGCAGCAGCAGCAGCAGCAACGACAAGCAAACAACCAAAAACAAACAAAAACAAACAAAAACAAGCAAAAACAAACAAACAATGTAATAACACAAGAACGCACCAGCTACAACTATATCATTCTCTGTCTTCTGTGAATCCAATCCTAAGAAGAGGGAAATATCGCCGATAAATGCAACAGACGGAATACAGCAAAAAATATAAAATATATTTAGGTTTTGCTGCCTTTCTTCTTCTGCTTCTTCTTCTTCTTCTTCTTCTTCTTCTTCTTCTTCTTCTTCTTCTTCTTCTTCTTCTTCTTCTCTTTGTGTTTTCTTTTATCTGTTGCCTGTCAGCCCGCAGTGCAAGAAGAAGAAAAGCAATGAATTAACTCCAAAGAAAGCTTTCAATCCTCCATTCAGAAGACAACCAACGTGTAGAAAGAATAAAGCACTCATTCTCTTTCTTTTCTGCGTTTTAATTCCTATATTTGAATCGCTGCTGAAAGGAGAAGAACTTGTCTGTATTATTACTACAATATTCTTGCAATCAGTCAATATCTAAATATATACATATATATATATACATATATATATGCACATATGTATTTGTGAATGCATGCAACGGTTTCAAAGGCAATAATAGCGTTTGGGGTGTATAGGCAGCTCACGACGCCGGTTGCGGCTTTCGTTCGTTTTTGCATTTCAATTTCTTCTTTTTCTTTCAACTGGAAAGCAGCTGTAAAATGGAGGGGCATTCTGAAGACGATATATGTAAATTTATTTGTTTATTCTTTTCCTTTTATTTGCTTTCTTTTTAATGCATCGCACGTCTATCTTTAGGCATTTCGGCTCTTCTTGAACAGCACGCTTTAGAAATTGTGCAAAGTATTTCTGAAAAAACGAAAAATTGCAGTCCTGTTGCAAAAAAAAGGAAAGAGACCCGAGGATGGACGTTGTTGCAATTCGATCGAATGGCTAAAAGTAATATATTTTATTTTTCTTTGCTGATTTTAAAAGATATTCGAAAAACAAAAACACTAACAAATCCAGCAGCAGCTCTACTGCAACAGCTGCACGCGTTAGCAGTGCACGTAAGTATTTGTATTGGATTATTAATATATTTTTTTATTCTTTGCATTATACTCATTGAAGCTGTTAATTGCTCTTTATTGCATGTACTTGTTAGAAGAGAAGCGCGACACAGAGAGAGTTATACTACAAGAGCCCTGAACTCTTCTGCAGTCAGCAACAAATGAACAGAGTGCTGCAGGTATTTGCATTCTCGTTTTCGAAGAAGAAGCTACTCTTTACTACTTGTTAAAATTTCTCTACTAACTGCTGAAGGGTCTTGTGCGCCAGTTGGGGGTTCCAAGGGCCTCTCTGTCGGTCTTTGCTTCTGAGCGAGGTAATACGATTTCTATTTCCTTTCTTTCTCTTTTCTTTAATCCCCTAAGAACTTAACGAATATTATTTTCTTCTGTCTAGGGTCTATTGCTGGGCTTTTGACATTCCGAGGAGAAGGCGGTGCGGAGTTGAGCTGCAACGACGGTTAGAAGATGTTTCTGAGCGCTGCTGTTGCATGCAGAATGCAGCAACTGTTCTTCCTAATCAATAATTGAATAAAACCGTATAAACAATTAGAAGCCACCGCTGCTGCAGCACTGCAACATCAGCAGCAACAGCACCAGCAACAGCAACAGCAAGAAAAACATCGTTATTATTAATATTTAATTTCGTTTCACTTCTCCCTCCAAACAGGAAACGGAAGAATGGTCACTGAGGCGATGCTAACAGCAGAAGTGGTCTCCACAGCAGCGAAATATATAATTGTTGTCGAAAAAGACAGCGTCTTTCAAAGTCTGTGCACTCAAAGGCTCTGGGATGTGAGTATAGAAGAGTTCAGTGCTATTCTTTCTCTTACTTCTCCCTCCGTTCTTCTTTCAATTGCTGCCTCTCTTCTTTTGCTGTTCTGTCGGTGTTGTTGTTTTTGCTGCTCCTTTGCTGGCGTCTTTGATTTTTTTTGTGTGTTTGTTTCTGTTTTGTTGTTGCTGTTGCTGGTGCTGCTGCTGCTCTGTTGCCGTTATGGTTGTTCAATATGATTTTGCTTGTTGCTTCGTTTGTTGTTAATTGTTGTTGTTGGTTTAATGCTGTTTGATATGCATGCATGTTGTTTGTTTTTTATATTCTTTCTTGTCTTTATCTTCTGTGTGCAGTTGCTGTACTTCTTCTGCTTCTTCCTCAACTCCACGCCATTGCTGCTGCTGCTGCTGCATCTGCTGCATCTGCTGCATCTGCTACATCTGCTGCATCTGCTGCATCTGCTGCTTTGAATTGAACTCCGGTGCTGCTGCAGCTGCTGCCTTGCGTGCTGCTGACAGGTCGGGGGTTCCCAGACATTTGCTCTCGGCTTCTTTTAGCTCGTCTTTGTGTTGTACACGGCATCCAAGTGAGAAAATAAAATAATAATAAATAATGAAAGAGATAAAAGCAAAACAAAGACAAGAAATAACCAAAGAAATAAATAAAATATACAAAATAAAACATACAATATGCATCTATACACCAGATTAATAAACATGTTGTATAAATCACAGGCCTGCTACCTCGGCGACTTTGACCCACACGGGATATACATTTTCCTTACTTATCTACGTGCATGCAAACAAAAACAGCAGCAGCAGCAACAGCAACAACAGCAGCAGCAGCAGCAGCAGCACAACAGCAGCAGCAACAGAACCTGCAGCGAGAGCGAGAGCGACAGCGAGAGAAACAACAGTAACAGCAAGAACAACAGCAACGGCAGCAGCAGCAGCAAGATCACCAGCAGCAATAGCAGCAGCAACAGCAGCAGCAGCAATGGTTTGCTGCATTACATAGGCCTAGTAGCGAGCGATGTGGAGGGTTTGCCTTTGGCTTCTGTCTCTCCTTTGGGGTTGAGAGATAAAGTAATGCTGCAGAATCTGCTGGTCGACGCTTCAATTGCTGCAGAAGAAGGAGTAAAGAGTCACTGCGAACAAATGCAGCAAATAAATAAGAAAGCCCAGGTGGAAGCACTCGCTGCCCTCAACTCGCCGCTGAAGCAAACCATCGCCCTCAGAGTCTTGAGGCAGCAGTGGCTCTAATAAAACCCTAAACCCTAAACCCTAAACCCTAAACCCTTACTAACCCTAAACCCTCAGGCGGGGACCGGCCATCCAGAGCATTTCTTGCTAATTGTATGACGATGGAAGCAACAACAAAAATAATAAACAGTAATATTAATAAAGAAATAATATATAATCACAATGCAGAATAATAATAATAATAATGCCCTTTACATTTTTGTTTTAATGTCTACTGGGTTTGTTTTGCTCAAAGCCACCTTCAGTTGCTGCTGCTGCTGCTGCTGCTGCTGTTTGTGCTGGTGCAGTTACTGCTGCTCGTATTGCTACTGCTACCTACTACTACTGCTGCTGCTGCTGGTGCTTCAGCTTCTAATGATACTGCTGCTACTCCTACTGTTGCTACTGATGCTGCTGCTGCTGCTGTTGCTGCTGCAGTCAGTTCGCATGTGCCTGCCAGGTGTACAGACAGCCGTTTGCTGTTGCACAGCTGGCGAGACGAACGAAAGAAAAAGTTCAGAGACATAATAAAATAAATGAAAATAAAAGAGAAGAAAATAAAGTGAAGAGAGACAGAAGAAAGAAGAAAGACGGGTTAAACAGAGTTGTAGCAAACCCCAAAAGAAGTAAAGAAAGCGTCTTAAGAGAATTGCACTTGTAGAAATATAATATTGTTTTAAATAATGTAATGTTTTTAAATAAAATGTTTTAAATAACCGAACGTCTAAACAGAATTGTCGACTAAAGCATAATTATATTCATCTCCATCGCACAAACACCCAAACCACCGCCTACTTCAGCTTTAGGGTTTAGGGTTTAGGGTTTGGCGGCACCGCCTGCGGCCCATTTGGAGGAGTGGCGAGGCGGCAGCAGGTCTGCTGCTCTTTTGTTGCTGCATTGCTGCTTCTCTGCTGCTATTTTGCTGCTGCTGCGCTGTTACCGCTTTGCTGCTGCTTCTCTGCTCTCTATCTGCAGGGGCGCTGCTGCACAGCAGCAACCGGAAAACAACAACACCACCACAACCACCACAACCACCAACAGCAGCAGCAGCAGCAGCAGCAGCAGCAGCACCACCACCACCACCACCACCAACAGCAGCAGCAGCAGCAGCAGTAGCAGTAGCAGCAGCAGCAGCAGCAGCAGCAGCAGTAGAAGGAGTACATTAGGTGCTGTCTTTGCTGAGCCCTTTGTTGGTGGAGATATATTCTTCCCACTCCTTTTCGCCTGATGCTGTTTGGACTTTCGGGAAGTAATGACTTCGGCTATTAAACTTTCTTCTGCTCTCTGCAACTCGAATGCTAGCTGTTTCTATCGTGCAACGAGGAGACGAAGCTGCTGCTGCTGCTGCTTCTGCTGCTGCTGCTGTTGCTGCTGCTGATTCGGCTGCTACAGCAGCTGCTTCCGCTGCTGCTGCACCGGCGCCCGCAGCGGCACCTGCCTCCGCTCCTGCTGCTGCTCCTGCTTCTGCTCCTGCTGCTGCTGCTGCTTCGAGTCTTGCTTCCTCATCTGCTCCCGTTGCTTCTCCTGCTGCTTCTCCTGCTGCTTCTCCTGCTGCTGCTCCTGCTGCTGCACCAGCTCTTGCTCCTGCTGCTGCCCCTGCTGCAGCCCCTGCTGCTGCTGCTTCGTCCGAGCAAAAAAAGCTGTTGCTGCTGCTGCTGCTGCTGTTTTCTTCTGGGGCCTCTGGGAGGGAAGCAGCGCTCGACTGTCTGCTGAGTGCTAAAGGAGTGAAGATACGAAAGCTTTCTGTGTCTCCTTCTCTGTGTTGCTGCTGCTGCTGCTGGTGCGCTGCTGCTGCTGCTGCTGCTGCTGCTGCATCCATGTTGCGGCATATGCAGCTCAGCAGCTGTTTATTGCTGGTTAACTCCCGCTTGAGTTCGTGCAAAGACGAGTGAATATAAGATAAATCCGCAGAAATATCTCTAGTAGCAACAATACATTCTGGCAGCTCTAGAGCAGCATCAGCAGCAAAAGAGAGAGAAACCGCGCGATTCTCATCGCTAGGTGCTCCCCCTGCAGCAGCAGCTGCTGCTGCTGCTGCAGCTGCTGCTGCTGCTGCTGCAGCGGTCGCTGTCGCTGCTGTCGTTGCTGCTGTAGAAAACTCCGCGTCACTAACTGCCCCATCGGCTGCAGCGCTGTTGCTGTTGCTGCTGCTGTTGCTGCAGCAGCAGCTGCAGCTGCAACACCGCCGCGGCTGTACAGACAGCTGAGACTCCATGCTGCTGCTGCTCAACTCAGCAGAAGAAGCTGCAGTATCCATACACCGCAGCGACGCATTCGAACATCGCCCCACACAACAGCACGTACTGCCCTCGCCTGCAGCAGCAGCAAATCATGCACAGCAGCAGCAGCAGAAACAGCAGCAGCAGCAACAGCAGACAAGACGCATTGAATAAGGGGTGTTGTTCATTTCACAAGAGGCAATAGGAGCAGCCAGTTGCAGATAAACTCTTAAACAACAGCTCTAAACCCTAAACCCTAAACCCTCAACCCTCGTGCGTATAATGCGTTGTGTTGTGCATTTGGCGTTACTCGTCCCTTATAATAATAATAATAAGAAAGACAATAATAATAATAATTATTATATATATGATGATAATAATTATTATTGTTATAGATATATGATTAATATCATATATATATATATATATATATA